>NW_009936771.1:54932-93005 GCF_000696875.1 Nestor notabilis
GGCTGAGAGCAGGAGCACTGGGTGAGAGGGAAATGAAGGCATGAGAATGAAGGTTGGCTTAATAACGAGCCCAGAGGTCTACGAGGATAACCTTGTATTTCCAGTTGGGAAATGCCTTTTCAAACGCAGACTTGAGTTAATGCCAAGCCACTAGTGAAGTGATTACAGAGGTGTTTAACAGTCAAGGCTGACTCACTTGCCAAGTGCTTTCCAAATTTCTCTTTAATACACCCCAGCCACCCAAAATGCAGTCTGTCTCTGTTTGGCACAGAAACTGATGATATCAGAGGGATTTCAAAGCATTCTTTTTAAAGCTTATTTTTCTAAAGATACCATTTTCTTCCTTTCTTATAATCAGATACCAACACAGCAGCACCCTGATGCTTGCTAGAAATGGTACCCAGTGTAGGGTTATACGAATTTGGCAGTGTACTTCTAATCCAGGAGTCTAGGAGCTGGGACTCCCAGGTTTCTAGGATTTTTGCTCCCTGACAGCCTGCCATACAAATCATGAAGGATCCAGGACAGTTAACCAGCAGGAAACTAGACCACAGCCAGAGGTAACCATCCGCTAAATAATGTTTTCATTTAGACAAATGGAAAACAATTGCATTAAGAGCTTCTGTGGAGCTGTATTTAGTTCTTTCTCTGTAGGGCATTAAGTCTAGAAATGCAATTTTATATTGAAAGAAATGATGGGATTTATCACATATACATAAGAATCTGAAAAAAACCTCAAACAAACAAAAGAACCAACATCCATTTTCCATGAGAGATTAGAGAAAAAAAAGCATATGAGCCAGTAACTAAGAGTCCTCCTGCCCATGCTTCCCAGAAATGAAAGACTTTAAAGTTCAGCTCAGTTCACCATAGAAGAAATAAATACCACGCTGGGAAAATGTTTTGACAGTTACTGACAAGACAAACAAAACTAATACATATTGCTAGATACACAAGCAATAATGAAATAGTTTACATCTCATCTCCATAGAAGTTCTTGCAGAGGGCTTATGCACAGTAAGGCTCCAGTCAATGCAATATACTATACAAATACATAATTATTTATAGAACTATAAAGATCCTCAGGACTAATTTTCCCTTAGCAACAATCATTCAAAAACCTTCTACAATAATAATTGCTTAAACGACCTCTGAATTGGGATCAGAACATATGTGAAGATAGCTTGAAAAATACATTTTAAAAATCTTATTTAACATGTAGGAAATGGAACAAACCAACATTTATCTGAGGAAAAGGAAGAAGTATCCCAAATAAGGTGATCTATAGTGTCTGTCTATCCAGTCTTCCAAAGTGCAAACCAGCTTTAACTTAATCTGGTAAAACTCTGGATAATACACAGGGAGATTTTTGCCCCTGCAACTAACTGTAAGAAGATTGTTAGCCTGTAATGGATCAGTAAAAACTGGGTGGACAAAGGGGGAAAATATTGTCATGTGTGCTAAATTTTTGCTACCATCCCATGTAACAAAACATATTGATCCATTAGTCTGGTAAAGCACCTAATGATAAAACAGATTACAGAGAACAGACCTGGAAATACGATGGATGTACTGAAAGATCCTTGCTGGAGCACAGAAGGTAAGACACATAACTCTCTACAGTGAAATTTCTAAGAAAGAAGTGGGCACAGGGGGGTGTTTTGCAGGTGAAAGTAGTTTCCTTATACATCTTATTCTGATTAAAAAGTAGAAAGAAGTTCCTACATTGTTCAGTAGGAAGCTATTTCCTTTTCTTGCTCCTTGTATTGCCTTCAGCATTCATTGTTTGAAATGCTAGAAAGTATACAGCATCAAATAGCAAGCCTTGTATTTCATACAGATGCCAATTCATGCCTGCAAAACCATCCACTAGTGTAAAAGCAAAACAGCAGTGAAGCATCAAGAACATCTCCATTCTAGTGTGTCTTTTTTCACTTGGTATTTTACTTAGCTTCTATGAAAATTTAACACAATACATAAAGCACAACCAACTTATATGGGGCTTTGCAGTCTAAATATCCAACAGGTAAAAGGCAATATAGAATCTACCTAACAACCACAAATAGAAATGTTCTTGTTCACAAAAAGAAACAGCCGTCCAAACCCAAATCACAGAAATAAGTAACTTGAAAGAAACCATTTTAAGCTGGAGAAGGATTGAACTAACATTGACTGTACAGCACATTGCCAAAACCCTGCACTTCATTGTCTTTAGCCATAAAATATGACCCCAGAATATTTAAGTTGTTCTATGTTCTTTGTCTCTCAGGGCCAGCATCAAAAACAATGTGCACATTTGATCAATAATCAACCAAGAAACAATTTGGCATTTTCCAGATATTATCAAACTGCAAAAATCACAGAATGGACATTGCTAATGTCCAATTCATTCCATAAGCTTTTAAGCAAGGGCAGACTGCAATGGTTTAAGGCTGTATGGGCAGAAGATGTTAATGATGTTCGTCTTCCCCAAATCATCTCAAAGCTCTGACAGTCTAGTCAAGTCTTGATGAGACTTGTAACTGTGTCGTGTCTCGTGTATATGTCTTTCAGTTTTACCCTTCTGAAACTCAACCAAGCTTTTAAAAAACTTTCCAAGTGAAATCTTTTGTCATAATGAATATGCTTCGCAAGAACATCCATCCATTCATCCCTAAGTTTCAAGCAAATGGTTAAACACTGAAGGAAATTCTGCCAGGGCAGACAAATGAGCGAAATTCCATCTTTAGATAGGTCCCTGAACGGCCTATAAAGCTAGGCATCTAATCTTCTAGCCTAGTTAATGGGGATTTAGTTATATAAACAGAGGAGTACAGAGTTATTTAACTCATCCCACGTTAGATTGTAACACTTCACAATCTGAATGGCTCTTCAGATTCCCTTGTAGTATTGATTTGATCTCCATCAACTGCAAGAGGAGCTTAAGCTACAATGATTTGATAAAGACAGGAGTATGGCCATTTGTTCTTCACACACACAACATGGAAGCAAGGCTGGCAGATATGACACAAGGCCCATGGTAGATCCAAATGCTTCTGAGCGGCAGATAGAGGTGCCTTGGTTCAAATGAGCACCAGGGTATTTAAACTGGTAGTTTAAAACAGCACTAGACATCTATCTATAAACAACTGAATTGAGACCCCTACTTTCACTGTCTGTACTTAGATACAGAAACCTAAATTTAGGTGTCTTAATCTGCAAAACTGAATCCAACCCCTTGTATCTGCAAAGATCAGCATGGAAGACAACAATTAATGCAATATCATTATCAAATTCTATCATCCCAAATGTGTTTAAATTAGAAGTAATTCACTTTACGTAACTTAAGTACACATTCAGTTCTTACAGTGTTTACTCAATAGCTGTAAAAAATAGCTTAAATTGATTCCACTCCAATATAAAGTAGGAAAATAAAAAAATACAACAATTGTGCAGCTCAGACTAAGTAGAACAGGAAAAGAAAAAAAAAAAAAGAAGGACTAGAAATTCAAATAACATATTGCAGTAACCATAAAAAGATGCTCACACAATTATGTGTTTAAGTAAAAGCTATGAAATTACATTAGCCACCCTTCAGTGTGGTTTTCAATGCCTACAGTAGTTTAAAACTCTCTGTTTCTGGTCAAAGGGCAAACTGCATTGTTTCCAAAAACCTGAGGGCACCACAATAAAATAAGAAGACAAAATCCATCAGTTCTCAGAGGTTTTTTTAAAGACCTTTAAAGATTACACCTTATGGCAGTAGCTCAACTAAACAAGATTCTGTAGGAAGCAATCCAGCAATTCTTAGCCATTCTTCCACCACAGTCTCATCACCTAGTACCTAATGCTATCTTTATCATTGCTAACACCTTACACAGCAGCATAGACTCTGCTTTCATTCACAGTGCAAAAACCTTTCAACTCTCACTCCATAAAAACTAAAAGGAAATAATATTTGCTTTTAAATTCTCCATCAAAAACAACTATTCCACGAGATGACTCCGTTACATGGAATAATGGAAACATCACAGTTAATTTTGAACTGTACAATAAAACGTCTAAAGGACTGAAGTTTGCACTATTGATATGGCATTGTATCACTACCAAGCAGCTATAACAGCACCAGTGAAAATAACCATGTTAGAGGTTCATCCTGGAACAGCCTCTTCAACCTTATTTTGATGATTCTAGTAAAATAGGATCAGAATGTGCCACCTGATACTCTGGTAGCAATGATAGACAAGTCAGACAAGACAACAGCATAGCATCAGATGCTCACTTTGAAACCTGTTTGCCAACATTTCAGTTAAAGGTTGTTGAAGTTGTTTAGGACTTTTTCACACATCCTCCAAACGAGACAGTAATAGTTTATGAGTTTTAACACATTGTTGGGTGGAGAGAATTTTCTAGTATAAGTTATGCAGAACAAAAGCACTACAGGTTAACATCAGGTTGAACAACTTAACACCACTTGAAACCCTACAGCTGCCAGTTGTATGTAATGTACTGCAGATACCTTTCTTTGTGTGAACAGCTACTTTTATAGCAACTGAGTATTTTAACAGCTCCAACACCAAGTGAAAACCTTCACTGGTTTAACCCACAGAGCAAACAGACAACTGTACATGAGTATCTATAGGTGACATGCTACTAAGTAAACGCAACGACCACCAACACACGGTGAAAATCAACTGCATTCACTTTCATTAAGAAAAGTCTTGGGCCACTGCCCACTTACATTGCTTGCCCTTAGTTGTCATTTTAAAGGTACTTTACCTCAAAAGGAATACTTGTTGCCTATTTATTGCATAAGAACAAACTTTAATGTAAAACATTCCTATAAGCTTCCGATTGTACCAAACTTCTGCCAAAAGTTTGCAAAACTTTAAAAAGCCAAATAAATCAAACAGCATTACCTTTACTCCTGGCATAGAGACACATTGTTGGTTTTCTTAAATAGCAAAGTCATAGCAATAGCCTCAGAAAAGTTTTATCATCAACTGAAGAAGCAGCCAGTAAGAAGAGTATGTAACTTACATTATTCATGTACTCGCTGAGCAGGTCCTGCAGCGCCTGCCTCACGGCATTGCACTCGGCGACAATGCGTTCCCGGCGGTCATCTCGTGTGCAGGAGGAGTCTGCCATCAGCGCTGCTCCACTGATGATGCTCTCCAGCCTTTCTTCAAGGGATGGTCTGAAACGGGCCTCACTGAAAGTCATCGGGTCTAAAATGATTTTGTTCTAAAAGACAAAATATGAGTGGGAAGATTATGGGTCTTTGGCATTTTACCAGTGTCTCTTATTTCAGTGGCTTCACGGGGTTTTTAGCCTTTCATATAAATAAATTATCTACCAAGTTCCTGAAATATCAGTATTACAGAAATCTCTGGTAGCTCTGAAATCCTAATATATGAATAAAATTAAAGATAATTTTCTATATAAACAATTCTATATATAAATACTTCACAACCTATAGCTATAAAAAACACAACTGGTTCGAATACATATTTGGGAAGCACATAGTATAAGACAAATCAACACAAAATACCATAGGATTAATGCAATCTGCGTGTGTCTCTCTTCATATATTACACGTATATACTTCAACTTCAAGTAAACTAACATTGTTCCCTGAATCTTCTGAAAATTTCTTGGATATTCAGGAAATTCATATGAAAGGTGCAAGTTATTTATGACAGAAGAGAAGGTAGAATAACTAATTCCTCCTAATTATTTTTATTAGTAGACTGAACTGCTGAAATGCTACTAGATTATCTCAGAATTAAGTGGAAAATACTTAAGTGTTTTAAATCAGGAATAAGCACTGATTTCTTAACTAAAAAGAGAGCACTGCAGGAAGACAACCTAAAAAAAACCCACCTTTAATTTGGCAAATAGGCTACTGGTTAGCAAAATATCTTTATTCCCTATAAAAAAATGATTTTCAAAGACTGCTTTCTATTAAAGACATTTTAATTCACTGCTAAACACTTGTGTACCTTAGATAGCAAATTCATTACCAAACATCAAATAGGGCTAAACCACATAGATTCTACCCTATCAGTGTACAGCCTTCTGTAATATTATGAGTTTTGAGTCACCACTAGATTATATTCTGACCTGCTTTTCTCCTTTTGTAGTTCAAGGCAGCAAATACAAAAGCAACAATCACCTGCTCCCACTTACAGGCACATTACCACTACCATGTAATGCTGTAATCACACAAGGTTTCATTAACTGCATATTGCCAAAAAATGCTCTGTAAGATGCACACTTATTTGAGCTTTAAAAGAAAATAAATCATGAAATAGGAATGAAAAAGAAAAGCATTTTGTTTCCTAATATGTCTATTTTAATGCACATTGGATTATTGCTAGTGAACCATTTTAATGTTCACAAGATTTTGATAACTTTATGATTAGCTGATTTCCTTTACTATCCAAAGCCGATCAACAAGCATTAAGCCAAATGATACAGTTAATCTGAAAAAATACAGTAAGTGTATTAAAATACAAATCAGGATTTAGGGACATGACATCTGCCTTTAACACTGAAAACTGGATCAGTTCATTATAAATCAGAATATGCTCAAATGAAAGGAAGCTAATTTCTGATTCCAAGTGAATATGTTTTGTCTAATTCAGCAGGACAAGGCTTTTACAAAAGATCTGCTTATTTCTCAATATAAAACTTCCAATTAACTCCATACACAAAAACCATAACTCTCATTACTACACAGGGAAAGTGGAATGAAGCCCTGAGAAATCTACAGCTTAACTGAATGCACAGCAGTTAACAGTGACAAACATAAGGATGTCAGGTACTTTATAAGGATTCATTATTTAATAAAAAGGACAAATAGAAGAATTTAAACCAGATAGAGTATTGCTCCAGCTCCAGGAACTGCTGACTTGGCAGAAATAAATGCAGCGTTACCCACAATGTGCAATACTATCTCACATGTATCTTCTGAGGTCTGTGTTTCACAGCAGTAAGCAGAGGAGTTTTACAAGCACCTAAATTAGAAACGACTTCTCCAAGAGTTTGGCCTATGCGTATTTATGTAGCTGTGCCTTTCAGTCAAATGATAATACTTGGGATTTTCAGAAATCAGTTACATGAATTCATTTTCACAGCATAATTTAGTAGTAGTAAGAAATTGCATCAAATGAACTATCTTAGCAATTTAGGCCACTATAAGAAAAAATTATCTGCATGCTTCACATTATTTCCAGTGTTTCCTTATTCAAATCTGGTTGAGGTTTAGAATGACCATGAAATGGTTATGTTAATAGTCATATGGGGTTTTTTGCTTTGTTTCCAAATGACCATAAAAATGATTATTAACAAAGTCAGGAAGGACTTTCCTTGAGACTAGAGGATTTCCAACAGCCAACATACGTTCTACTTGTAGCAAACCTCTTTCCCAAGCCATAAACTCCATCAAAGCAACATCCATAAAGCACTATGGCAATTTTCATGTTTCAGTGATAGCGACATAACCAGTCCTTCCAGAAATGCCTCACTTTTCCTTCTCTTCCTTATAGCTATAGATGTAAGGTTCTCTACCTACACAGCAAATTTCAAAGAGCAGATCTTGCACCTCTCAGCGAGTTATGAATCATTTTTCTTCTTAGAGGTTTTGAAAACTCTAACACTCAATCTTCTATGACACCCAAAGACCTACCAAGAATGTGTTCCTGGACTATTTCCATCCTTTTCGAGCCTTGAGGATGAACAAGTTGCAGATCAAATACCTCTGATCACTGAAACCCAACTATTTTCACAAGCAGATATGTCATGCTCCATGAATAAGTTTAGGAAATCAGTACAGGCTAAAGGCAAACACCATTTACATTTTAAATAATGAAGTGTGTATCATGGAGGGTATCAAACAAGAATAAATTATCATGAACACTAATAAACAATCAGGTCTGATCTTTATGGTATGACCTTTCATGTAATGAAATTTAAAATATCAGACAAATTACTCATACCCCAACTAAAAATATTGAAAATAACTACATACCCTACATCAATGCATTATATTACCAGAAAGCACATAATCATTGAAACGGGAAATTTATCTGCATAGGAATATCTTTTTTAACAACATCAAAAAAACCGGGTTTATTAGAAATATGAAGAAAACCAAACCCAAAATACTAAATTTAATTAATCGTTTAAAACAATTTTACAACTCCAAAAGCACTACAATTACTGTATCATCATCTGAGTTTTCCAAATTAATTATATGCTCTTGCAAAATCTTAACTGCTATGGGCATTGCCTTATTGCTCATCAAAAAACCACTCGGCTACTGGGTTCTGTAAGCAGAAAGTCTTCAGGGAATTTCAGCAGCTTCTCCAGAACCACAGCTTTTTCTTCTTTTTTAAACACATAAGTGATGTTAATGATTTGGGGGGTTGGGGGGTGGGAGGAAAGAGAGGAAAGGGAAGTTCTGAAAAAGCTGAAAATCAGCCAACATAAAATGTATTCAAATTCATTCCTAAGTCAATGGATACAATCATAAACTTTGCCAATGCTCAGCATTTTGGTAAGCTTAAAAATAAAGCACATGGAAAGCATTATTTGTTTGAAAATACTAAATAGCTTCAATGAAACCACAGCACCTTAAAGCTGGTAACAGAGAGGTTCCTAAATTAGAGCTCTGCTATCACTCATAATAAAGGTTGTGACAAATAAAATTTTGGGAGGTAAAAAAGAGGAACCAAGCAACTGGTCTGCAGAGTTCTCCTGTTTGTAGATTTAGGTGTATTTGTGCCACAGGGAAGATCGGAGTCTTACTTTCATATAGATTCCTTCTAAAACTCCCCCCTCAATTACCTCCCATACAATCTCTGAGTGGACAAGCAGGGATTCAGTATTTCCTTGTACTTCCTTAATTTTATTCTTGTGTATAAGGATAGGGAGAGTAACAATGGCCTCTGTTGGGCCCTTTATACAATTTTGTGTGCTCTGTCCTTTAAAACACGCAAAACCTCCACTGAAACAGGTGGTTTCCTCTTGTCATTGAGTCAAAACGAATTTTAAAAGAAACTATCAAGTCACATAACAGAAATTCAATATCAGCTTGTTCTGTTCTAATGAGAAACATTTTAAAAGCACTGATTAGAAAAAATACACACACAGAAAACCCAAACCAAGACTAAAAACCCGGAAACAACTCATGCGCTTCTAAAGGAAGGAAGGAAAGTTGAATTGATTATTCACTCATATTGCCAAAGACAGGAAAGACATCTTTGGAGGCATAATAATAGACTTGTGAAACTAATATAAGGAGAAAAACACACAAATCTTAAGCTTGAAAAATATTTGTAAAGATGATGTAGTGGCATAAAGGTGATAAAGGAGCTGTTGCAATCACAGCACTGTCTAGCTGAAACTCTGCAGGGGGAAGAATTACCCTGGACAGAACAGAAATATCTTTCAAGAAAGAAACTTCTGTATAAGACATTTTTAAGAAAATTTACATCCAACACAACCCCAGTAAACTCAAGTGATGGATTATGTACCATGGGAAGCTGCACAGCACAATAGAGACACTTAAATTCAATTGAGGGCTTTGTATTTCCTTTATTAACTCTTACGTTAATGTTGTATTAAAAGGTTGGACCAGATGATACTCGAGATCCCTCCCAACCTGGAACTCTATGATTCTATGAATCTGTTGTGCAACTCTGGACAAATGAAGCCTCCTTTCCTCCATATCTCTTTTTACACTTTATCAATTCATCTACTTAGAATGTAAAACCTGCAGAGCAGAGACCATTCCCTAACATTCTTCTCAGTGATTTAGCACAATGAAAATACAATTTTTAAGGCAAACGCCACTACAAAGTAAGCACTATGTCAGAAGAAGGAATCAAAATCACAGTGACAAATGGCATGAAAAAATCAAATTGATAGATACCTTAAATAATGTCACAACCACATGACAGTATGAGAAACTGCCTTGTAAAAAGAAGCAGGTAATACACTGAGGGATCCAGTTTTCAGAACAACTTGGGAGACAAGACTCTATAAATAAGAGTGTTCAATGTATTTCTTTGTCAGAAGTACCTGCACTACTGTGAAAACAAATGCAGTGTGCTCGTGGTTTGGTTTCTGTACGTGTGTCAGTGTTCCCCAAACTGCTAACAAGGCTATTTAGTTCTTGTTTTGTGATAACTCAAGTGTTTCTACCTGTCACCGTGCTGCGTTCCACAGACACACCACACAGCTATGATCTGAAGAAATAAGAACAATGTGACCATGCGATACCACACTGCAGCTTCTGATGAGCAGGTCTGATGTGATAAAAGAACAGAGAACTAATTCAGAGATGTAAGTGAATTTCTTTCCTCCTGGTACAGCGGGATGACTGAATTCATACTAGTTGAATAAGTAGATGAATAAGACACTCAGGTAAGAAGTGCACACAGTCAAGAGCAGACACAGTAGCAACAGCCCCCAACTTCTCAGCCCCCTCCTATCTCTATTCTCTAAATAGAAATGGAGATATTGTTTCCCTGAAATATTGGTGGTGTTCACAAACACATACTTGAGTTATATGAGCATCCTAGAGGTGCTATACAAACATAACAGTGCCAAGTATAGTTGAATTGTAAAATTTCACTTACTGCTATTTTTGAGCTATTATATGCAACTTGACAAATATGTAATATCTTTTTAACAGTTCAGATATTCATACTTATTATTTACAACGAAGTAAGCAGGGTAAAAGCTCCAGGGAGACCTTAGAGCAGCTCCAGGGCCTAAAGGGGCTCCAGGAAACCTGGAGAGGGGCTTTGGACAAGGGCCTGCAGGGACAGGACAAGGGGAATGGCTTGAACCTGCCAGAGGGAGATTGAGATGAGCTCTGGGGCAGAAGCTCTTCCCTGGGAGGGTGCTGAGGCGCTGGCACAGGGTGCCCAGAGAAGCTGTGGCTGCCCCATTCCTGGCAGTGGTCAAGGGCAGGTTGGACACAGGGGCTTGGAGCAACCTGCTCTAGTGGAAGGTGTCCCTGCCCTGTGTAGGAGGTTGGAAGTGGAGGAGCTTTAAGGTGCTTCCAAGCCCAACCTATTCTAGGGTTCTATCTTTAACAAATCTGTTTGGATGAGGATTCACTACGAATTCTCCTTTGCAAATAAACTGGTTACTGTCCTGCCACAAACCAGTAGTACTACAGGTTTTTAACAGGAAAGCCCATGAAGCGCCTGGCATGTTGGCATACTACTTTATCTGCCATCATGTAGTATAATAAAACTTACAAATAGTATTTTTGATTACTAGATCTTTCCGCAATACTAATTTACTCCCAGGAGCATTCCGGGGGAGAGTGGGAAGGTGGGAGAGGAATGCCTTAAAAATAAAAATAGGGAAATCCACTAGATGGTGCTCTTACACCGAAAATACAGAGCAGCCGCCCCGTCCTCACTGCTAAAGGTGACTGAACACAAGATCCTAACTGCCACTAAGCAAGGGTGCTTCATATACAGAGTTCACATTTTTGCTATGCATTTGATACGAAAATCCTGTTATTTCCAGTGCTCCTTTATACTCTGGAGCTGGCACTTCCATAATAATATATACACATCCCTATGCATACATAAGCACAGATAAAACATTAATAATAATCTGTCATAAAGCCAACTACTAGGTTTGAAAGTAGAATGAACTTCTAAAACAGATTATAAAAACAATTTAGACTCATAGAATCCCAGACTGGTTTGTGTTGAAGGGACCTTAAAGCTCCTCCAGCTCCAACCCCTGCCACGGGCAGGACACCTTCCACTAGAGCAGGTTGCTCCAAGCCCCTGTGTCCAACCTGCCCTTGAACACTGCCAGGGATGGGGCAGCCACAGCTTCTCTGGGCACCCTGTGCCAGCACCTCAGCACCCTCACAGGGAAGAGCTTCTGCCTAAGATCTAGTCTGAATCTACCCTCAATCTAAACTCAATTTGAGTTTCTTGCTGCTAAATTATTCACGTTCTGCATGGAAAATTCAGGAGTGGTGGGGAAGGGAGGAGGGAACAAACACGCACAAAAGTAGCACACAGAAGGCAAGTGCAGCAGTAAGATGGGAGAAAAAGCTTGATTGGCCCCTTGGCATCATCAGGACCATGAAAATCCATGCTGCTTATTCCTCTCTTGAAAGGTCAGTTCTGCACCTTATAAGATATTTTTCTATGAACAAGTAAAGTTTTTATGGATACTATAAAATACAGTTTTGTGCTGTTGTTCATTATTTTCTTAATACGTTGCAGATAACCAGTCTGTGACTTTTTCCCCACTAAGGAGGGATCTGAGGAGAGCAGAAAGTGCCTAAAGTTCTCACTGAATAGACTCCTCCTGTTCTACTGAATAGACGGAGCTTCTGAAGCAAAGGGATGCAGCCCAACTGCCTTCAAACGTGAAATGACTCAACACCATTCCATTTTAAAAGCCACTTCAGCTGCACAAAAGAAAATATCCTGTACTTCATTCAAAGTCATATATGAGGTTATCTGAATTTGAAACACATTTTCTCCATCGCACACTAACACAAGCATTCCTATTTAAATTCAATATGTAACTACCACTACACAGCAACAGCCATTTGGCTGTCCTTCCCTAGATGCTGAAGCTCAACAAGTGCAGTTTCCAATTGCTACGTGGGACGTGCAGCAATATGTCTGAAACAGCTTCTTATGGTTGCAATACTGAAACAACCATGCTTCGATTCTTCTTTTGAAGCTCACATTTTGCCCTTTTCTCTCCAGTATCACAAATCACTTCTCTGAAGAGCAGATTTACAAGGAAATTGAGACTTCCATAAATATTCTACAAAATCTGTTCTCAGGATGAACTTTTAGGACAGTTATTTGTCCAAAAAGCAACAACATTTTACAGGCAGTCGCTTAATAATACAGCATCTCTTCTGTCCACGACCTTTATGTCACATTTTAACTGCTCTTAATTTTATTACCAAAAAACCCCAGCTTGCTGTTGCTGTACCCAAGTATTCTATCTTTTCAGTGTCTATGTCTTTTTCCCCCTCATTACTCACTTATTAGATCTTTCACTCCATTTAAAGAGCACTGCGTTCACTAGCCCTGAAAAAGATTCCTGAAGGATTATTAATCTCTTTGAGAAATATGCTATGATAGTCCATTTATTAAGTATGAACTCCATTTTACAGCCTGGAGGACAGTGATCAGTGCCATCAGACACCACTTCTCATGAGATGTTGTCATCTCCCAAATGGTAGAGTTACACCCTTCCAAAATGTACTAAAGATTGAGTTATTCTGCCTGGAGTTTTTCTCTTCAAATCCTTCTCATAACAAACAAAGTTTACATTTTCAATACCTCAGGACCTATCCCAAGTACAGAAACACCTCAAGTACCAAAAATCATCGTAACCACCTCTTTCAGCTCACAACCAGGTCAATTCCACTATAATCCAAACTGTTTTCATATTCATTTTATACCCAATGTGATTTTGAAATCAGAGTAAAGGGGTGACATGCACAGGCACAGCAGTTTAAGATGGATCAACATTGCTGATAAGCAACTTTAAAAGTAAATGGATGTGTGCACACACAGAGAAGCAATAAGTAAGTGGACTAACAAATAACATGAAGTACAGGTTGTGTCTGTTTAGCATGTAGTAAAAAGCAAGCGCTATATATATACACTTTAACAAATACAGTATCATTTTGTTTCATTGATAGATCCAGAACTTGCTAATTTATTATAGACACACACACAAACACGAAACTCGAGGACAAAGTCAGTTAAGCCATCTCATCAGCTGGAAATGGAAAGAAGGCTTTTTGGTCCTTTTTCCCTTTAGATGTCTTTTCCTCCCCCAAGTCAGAAACTTTATCAATTCATTTTATCCTTAACTTATAATTTGTTGTAGACAATCCAAGCCTTGCTCCAAACACAGAAATACTCCTTTTTATAGAGCTATGGTGTATGCATAGTAAATATCTTTGTATTTACAAGTGTTAGAGCTACCCTTACAGCATTGTACAAGAATAATTACACTCATCTTTACTCAGTTTGACAGGTAGGTCCTGTCTCTGGAACACATCATGATGGCTATGGAGAAAGCACAGAGGGTACCAGATGAACCAATCCCACAACACTCAGCATGTGACAACACAAGTCCCTTGAAAACCAGAATGGCTGCAACCTTACAGACCAGAAGTACCATTTCCTGAGCCAAAACAGAATATTTTCAGAGTTCACATTAACAAACTTCTCCATGTAACTTGAGTAAATTTTGGCAAGCGTCTTGAGGGAAGGAACAAGGCGCATCCTCTGTTGCAGTAAGAACCCAGAAATATTTAGTGAGTGCACAACATATACCAAATTTTACTAATAAATTACTTCACTAATAAACCAGGAATATCTGTATTTAAATGATCTACAATTAAAGCAGGAACATTTAAGTTGAAGGAAAAAAACCAAGGCATTAAACACATACTTTTGTAATCAACTTCAAACAGTACTTTAAAGCAGCAAATCCAACAAGAAAGATTCATGAACACTCCTCATTTCTACATAAATTATCTCCAAGAGCAATAAATGACAACTCTTTCCAAAACTTTGCTGCTAATAACTCAGAGTTTACTTTATACAAGTCACCACTGTATAGAGTATGACAATTAACATGACACCTATTTAAACACAATAGCTGAAGTGCTTAGAATAGGTAGAATAATTATTTATATTACATGTGATGATATTTGGAATGAGAAAGTATTCAGATGACTTACACTACAGGTATTTGAAGCATTAAGCCACGGAATGCTGATCCTGAAAGTTGAAATGATAAAGGCTGAGAAGTGTGAAATATTATAGGAAAACCTGTAAACTTATTTTATATATAGGATTATCATCTCATCCTACAATACATGGTTTAGTATGCACTTCATACCAAATACATACTTATCTCAATCAATATGACTGATACTGTAAAATAAATGCACTATAAAGTTTACTTTCACTAGAAGTCATAAACTTTCCCTTGCTGAAACAATATATTGCCAGCATAAAAATCAAACTTTTTTCATCACCCTCTTTTTACCCATGACATAGTTTCAGTAGTCTGGTAAGCTTTCCTGCTCTCTTACTTGTAAAACATAAGGATAAATGCACAATCATCCCACCATCACAGCTATTAATTTCTGCTTTCCTGGAGTTTGGGGAATGTTGTTTCAGTTGCAAAATTAGGTGTGAATAATCTCATTCAACAGTGAGGCAAAACAGTAAATATTGCTAGAATGAAGATAAAACAATAGCTTCAACCTTTGTATCCTCATAAGTCAGACAAGAAAGTTTTCATTCAGTTATTTCAAATTAGAAGGAGAAAACTCTCAAAACTGACAAGCTGGTTTTCCACACGTAGTTGCAAACAGAACACGATACCATAGATACACGTCTCACATACTCATTCGTGATGCCTGCAGTATCACATAGAGAGGAAAAGACTTTACCTGTGGAGAAAAATGATGAACAAATATTCTCTCAAAGAGGCAAAGGAAACTATCAGATGTCTCACAGAGTCTTCACTGAATTTACTTTCACTAAGCACAACTCCTCTTTGCATTCAACAGCAGCCTTTTCCAGAGAGCAGCAGCAGCATCATCAGTTTGGGACTGAGAAGTCACATGTTGTCCGTTCCTGTCTGTCAAACCTCTGTTGTCCATAACACACAAAGCCCCCCACAAAAGCCAAAGTAACCAGATCAAACAGGGATGTTATTTGCAGGATCTTACCAATAAGGGACCTGTGAGCTGAGGAGGCTCTAAAAACCATGCAGAATTCCTTAAATCTTGACCCACAATAATTATACAGGAAAAAATAGATCTAGAAATATAGATATTAAAAAGAAATAAATCTGTATAATTGATGCAGGCATTGCTGTTTCATTGACTTGAAAAGCACACAGTGGAACTGGAGGCAACCTCTGCATCCTACAGTTGTTCTTCTTCATGGTTTTACTCTCTTGTCACTTCCTACACCTACCCACTCGTTTCCTGCTGTCATGTTTCCCCTCTAAACCCATTTCCCTTTTGCTATTATTTGTATACTCATTCTCTGCCATTTTTCAGTATCTTAGTTAATCTTGAAGCTTCCCTTGGTCTTATAATATAATCCTTGATCCTATTTAGGGAGTCCCAAGGGATACTGTTTATAAAGGGGTATTGATCCCACGGGGTAATAGGTTAAAACTTAAACAGCAGAGACTGAGGTTAGGTATAAGGAAGACATTCTTTCCTGTGAGGGTGCTGATGCTACCCCCTCCAAAATAGACCCAATGACAGTAAACCACAGATGCAGTGACAAGACATGAGATGAACCACCTGCACTACACCTTCACTTTCAGTGCTAAATACAACAGAATTGAGTAGCTCCTGATCGTTTTTGACAGATGCCTGTACTGTAACGTGTGTATGAAAGTGAAAAGGACACCATTCCCTAACAATCGTAACAAACCCTTACCCAAAGTCAGAATGAAAGAGGAAAATATTTCCACATACTGTCTGCAATTAAGTTTAGGGTTTTTTTTTCCACTTTATAAAGAACAGTCCTCGTGTGAGACAGGGAAAAATCATAAGATAGGACTGGCAATGATATTAACAGTTCAATACTTAGCTGTTAGGAAACCTGTTTAAGCAAAACCGTAGCTATTGCTGGAAGGGACACTGCAGCACTTTGCCTGCAGCTGAAGTGACTGGTATCAGCTGCGTTTGAAAGATGCTTTTTCCATATCTTTGATTAACAGAAATACTGATTCAAGTTGAATGTTAATGTTTCCTGGATACCCAGCTCTATTACCATGTATATTTTATTGTCTTGGCTTCTTGACTTGCCAGGCAAACATCATTTTGCCATTCAACTGATCACAGATCTTGGTCACAGAATTAAGCTTCCAGATTAATCAGACTTTGAGGTTAGAACCACGTAGATAAATTTTTCAAGGACATTATGGCAAAAGAGGACTGTCCCTCTATCACAGCCACTGCATATGAGCACAAATAACTCCTTATAATTCAAATCCATTAGCAGCAAACAACTATTCCTCATTAAAAATGACACAAATCAATGTCTGCACTTTGCCTTTGCAGTCTTAGGAAATGGACCTGAATGAAAAGGGAAATGTGAGTCCTGTTCAAGAACCACTTAGTTAAAAGCTCTATAGATTGCATGGAGAAGCACTTTGTTTTCCATACACCTCTAATACTTACATCAAACTCATTTAGTGCAGCAGCGAGCTCTCCGATGCCAGTGTGCCCCTTGTTCTCATCAGTGGGCGAGGTGGCCTGGGCAGCATTGGAGATACCAGCAATTGCTTCTTGTACTTGCTTGAAGACATAGTCTCTGTTGGCCCTCGTGGCTGCAACATCAGGGTGACGGAGGAACGCTTGGGATGCAGTGTACAGCATAGTGGCATTCTTCTTCAGAGCACCTCGGGCTGCAGCCATTTCATCCCTGCAGTGAGGATCTTTCAGTTCCTATGTAAAAACATTTATAGTTGCAAATGAAAGTTCTCATGTCAGGATTTATATAAGCCTATGCAGCTTAAGCATCCATGCAAAAATACCATCTAGTGATTTTGCAGAGATGGAATCAATGACAGAATCTACCATAGATGCCAGGTTGGACGGGGCTTGGAGCAACCTGTCTAGTGGAAGTTATCCCTGCCCATGGCAGGCGGTTGGAGCTAAATGATCTTTAAGGTCCCTTCCAATCTATCAGTCTATGATAAATCCCCCTCCTACCCAAAAAAGTCCATTGTGACTTCCTTTCTGCTCACAATATCTTCTTAGCAAAACTCTATATTATTCAAAGGCCCACAGAAAATCCACATAAACCATTCCAAAGTAATCTTCCTGATTGACTGGATTCACCCTGATGATTCCATAAAGGTAATGCCAGTGCAAGCATCCTGCTACATGAGGGCGTTTTGCCATATTTTTTATATACTACATGTCCTTTTTAAAAATATCTACCTTATTTTATTAAAAACCCCATGAAAATAAAAAAAATATATTGATTAATGTCTTTAGTTCTTAAAGACCTATTATGCCTTCCATTATTTTTAGCCTTTATTCATTTTTTGCTTCATTCCTCGTACCATTTAGTGTTTGTTTTAATAACACATACTTTGTCTCCCATGACAACAAGCATCAGATACTGTACAATGTTACCAGGATAACATGACACTGTCTTATTATCTGATCCATGAATTTATTTAATTATAGAACATATCACGCTGCCCATGAAAGCCTTTCAAATATTAGTTAGGGTAGTCCTAACAGTATTCCTAAGGAATAACAAAACATTAGTATACCCCTCTTAAAACTACAAACAAAGAAGTCTGGAGACCTGGAATAGGTTGCCCAAGGAAGTTGTGAATGCTCCAACCCTGGAGGTGTTCAAGGCCAGGCTGGACAGAGCCTTGGGCGACATAGTTTAGTGTGAGGTGTCCCTGCTTATGGCAGGGGGGGTTGGAACTAGATGATCTTAAGGTCCTTTCCAACCCAAACTATTCTATGATTCTATGATATTCACACATAGAATCTATGGCAAAAATTAAGGAGCAGCCCAGATACTCTGGATTTAAAGGTTCTACCCATTGATAATTTAAACCACACATAACTGACAGGTAGCAGTTTTCAGAGTTAAGTTCCTAAAAACTTTTATCAGGCTACAAAAGAGAGGAGATGAAAAGTATGAACATCTAAGTAGCAAGTTCTTATGCTGTAACGATTTTTCAGTTATATGGGAAACCTTATTGACATTGAAAAAATACACCTGAAGAAGAATGCTTTAAAAGGTTCAGAACTACAAATTTCTGTTATCTTTTCACACCTCCAGTGAGAACTTTAGAGACCTGTACCTCCACTGGCTGTCACATTTTTCTCTTTTTCCCATATTAGTAGCTATAATTTCACTCGGGATATACCTGTACATACAGAATAGTACTGCTCATATAGTGACTAGATTCTACATTTTTAACTCATTTAATTTCAGTCTCTCAAAAAAAAAGTTATATTTCATTAAGAGTCCTAGAATGGTTCGGGTTGGAAAGGACCTTAAAGTTCATCCAGTTCCAACCCCCTGCCATGGGCAGGGACACCTTCCACTAGAGCAGGTTGCTCCAAGCCCTGTCCAACCTGACCTTGAACACTGCCAGGCCCATTTGCATGTGAAGCACAAGTGATGGTGGCTGTTTGACAAGACTATACAATAACTGATAAGAAACACAACAGTGATACAGAAGTAAATTGTCATTACTGTAAGACAGAAATTAAAGCAAATATATGGATGAATATGGAAAGCCCACTTTCTAAATCCACTGTGCTATGCAATACAAAAACAACACACCCCTGAATGTCTGGTTGTATTCAAATACAACCAAAGTCAGAGAGACTTCATGCAACTCAACAGTGGCAGCAGCATCTGGACTCTTACAGAGAAGAGTGTTCAAGAGAAAATTATCTTTATTGCAAAGTTGTACAATTGCAGGCGCTGAATAAATGTTATCGTGACTTTCTGGTCTTTTTTCCATCTGCCTTAGTAATGATAGCAGAGTACTTGCTTTTTTAAGTATTTGAAAATTAATAATGATGGGTTTAAGCATAATGTAGATTTCTGTTCTTCCTGAATTTGAATTATACTACGCTACCAAAAAGCTCATGCTTTACCAGCTGTCACAGTGACCTCAAATCACCATAGGTTAGAATTAAATGGGAGTAATCATCAACTGAAAACTATTCTTAACCTCCCAAATCACTTGCCTTTTCACCCTTCATTCTGGTATTAACTGAAGCCATTAAGAAAATATTCTTAAAGAAATTGCATTTATGAAAAATTTCATCATATTAAAAAAAAAAATCAATGGGATTAAATTACAGGCCATGACACAGCAATTACTTATTGCACATTTTCAACCAGACTTAGACTTAAAACACAAGATTTCTAGAAGCAATGCTGACTTTCTCAACCACAGATTTTGTGTACTCACCTGTTGTCGTCTTGCAGCGACATAGTTCAGTTTTACCATCTCTTTTCCAAACTCTTTAAAGCGATTTGCTAAATCTTGCTCATTTGTTGCATTTTTCACTGCTTCTAGTGCTTCCTCCACCTAGAACATAATATATCAACTGTGTAAGCACTTTAATCCGGGTGCACTCTTTGACAAAGTCTGTAACTATTCTACCCAACACTCTCTATTACACGGATCCAATTTAGCTTTCACGTCCATCATTCTACGTGGCTTTATGACAGTCCCACTAACTTTAATTAAGTTTCTTAATAGAGAAGCTGTCCGATAGCCATTCTGCATTACTTTCCATTTACTGTACTTCGGTATCATGTGAAACTAATGTAAAAGGCATAACTATATTAATTTCCCCAGTCACACTTCTCAGATGAGATACAAATTAAATATCTGTGGGGTTAACAAAAAATAAATTGGTATGTTCTTAATGTGTGACACAGGGTTTATGGGAAAACAAAGCCAAGTTATTCATTCTGCACAAGAAATAATGTTTAAGAAGGAAAGTCAGACTTACTGTCAAGATTTGAATTTTCCCTAATATTTCCAAAACTCTATATCTTTGTGAAATAAATGAAACAATAGATTCATAACAGAATATATCTATTACTTCCTTTTTCTCAGCTTTCTGTTTTCCCTTTTCAGTCACTTTAAATTTGAGAAAAGAATCTACCAAAGAAAACAGACCTGCAGTTACTCGGTCATGCTGCAGTTAACAGGCAAAGATACAGACCCCCAGTTATAGCAGCAAGTTCATCTATCAAATCTATTGTGAAACTTTACCTTTTGTACCATAAGAAAAAATATCTGAAGGGATAAAATGCTCTTTTTATACAGCAAAATACAGGACATTTTCCTGTGACTAGGTGGGAATTCAAAGTTGTATTTCTCTCCCTCACAAGATAAAAATGCAATTCCAAGCACAAAGATTGAGAAGTGAAAAGCTTCTATTCATCATTCTATATAAAACCTATAGCTTCAATTCACGAGAAAGTACAAAGACTTGCCATAACATTTTTCCCCTCGAAGAGAATCAGCTAACTGTAATGGGAAATGCAAGAGCAGAGGGTTGCAGCTTACTCTAAGAATGCTGCCGGGAATCCATAAATTCAGCAGTAGCTGGTGTCTAATGAATTTAGAGAAACAGTCATGTGCAGAACCTGCCTTTTCGTCAGCAGTGTGGCTCTCTGTTTTCCTACCAGTCAGAGATGATATTTTTAACTTTTACATACTTTCTACAGATTTACAAATTACAGAGCAGCAGAATAGCAAACCCATATATTTATATTGGAAAATGTAGAACTCAAGCACATAAATCCATAGCTGTTAGGCTGAAAAACTTATATCAAGCCCGAGAGTTGCAAGCTACAGCTTACTCAGAACCCAGTTCCCTTCTCTTTTACTCTTAGACAGAACAGCAGTTTTTAAAGCTGAACAGCCTGACTGCATTAAGCATTAGCACAAATTACAAAGCATCGTTCTATTCGCTAATTTGTTATTGCAGGATTCCTTGCAAAATATGAAAATCCTGATTTCATATCAGGAAGCATTGACTTTACCTGAAACTCCCATTTTCCATATACTTGCAGTATTGCACACAGGCATGACAAACCTATAACTTGTTTTTCTAAGTCCCGTCATTCATGTTGGAGCAAGTTCCCTACCCGCAAAACACCATCACTTCACCCAAGTGACAGGAACACTCAAGTATTGCTCTGATTAACTAGCAAGTAATTAATTACAACAGACTCATACTTTTACATATTCATGATCGCATAATATATTAGTATATGCTATGATTATTACACAAGTGCAATAAGCACTACTACTTATTTCAGTAACATAAAAGATAAGCTAAAATGACCAAGTATCCTTGCAGAAAGCATCTGCATATATTCACTCTAAAACATTAATTAAAATGCACTATTTTCCATGAAGCCTCTGACACGCTTTCAGTGAAAACTGATTACAGTACATTTCGGTATAAAACAGGCTTCATAACTCTGACATGCAGACTGATTTTAATTTATTAAATTTATGGTTACATTACACCAGGCCTTGAATGTTACCGTCAATCTATCAATATAAGAGCTGCTCCTTCATCAATTTTGTAAAATATAAACACTATTTTCCCCCACTAATAGAAATCTCTAACTAGTTTGCTTTATAAAATGGTAAGATAAAAATATTTCCACTGTCAACTCTCAGAAATAAATTACCCTTTTTAACGGGGGTTGGATCTGCCAGCCCCATGCATGCGGTCACTGAGCATATTCTGCTCTTCAAGATCTTGTTTCTCTTGATTACCATTACTCCTCCCCCTCCAAAAAAGTCAAATTTAAAGTTCTTAAGTTGAATTTTCTTGAAAACAACCAGAGACGTCTGACTTCTCGGAAACAGAATTCACAATAACATCTGATAAACGCAGGGATTACAGACCACGCTGCCGTACACTGCCCTTGCAAATGTAGGGTGCAAACTGTGTAAGTAAATACACCCACTCACTGAGCAGTATTAGATATTTGTGCTTTACATAACGTAGTACACTGCTGCAACAGAAGGAAGAAATCTCAGATGCGAGAACAATATTTCTCACTGCTTGTCAAGAGCCTGAATCAAAATTTTAATCATAGTCTTTAATATTATAAACAACAGCTTTTTCCAAAGTGCCTTCCAAGCAAAAGACTATTTGAATTACAGTCGCATGGAGTGTCATAGTGGGGAAAATTAAAAGCATACTTGAGAGAGACAATGCTTGCACTGCACAAAATCAGAGGCACATGCTGACAACTACAAGAGCAGCACTTTGTTCATTAGAGCAGAGCTCGCTAGAACCTCTGCGGAAAAATCTGCCTTTTTCATTATGGAAACTGTTTTCCAACTATTTAGGTTATCTGCACAGTTTGCAAGTTGAAGGGTTCTCATTGTTTTTCCAGAACATATCTTCATTGTACAGTGACACTGTTAAAAAGACATTAAAAAGCAATGAAATACTTTTGGGACAGCTATTACAGTGAAGTAATTCTCCGTCTCCTCTGCTAACCTCGCACATGTACTCTGCAGGCTTTAAGTACTCTTTATATGATTTTCTGCAAAATTTTGTTTTATTTCAGAGTTTTTTGCTTATTTGCTTATGCAATAAAAGTGAAATAGTGCAATAACTATCAAAAAAAAAAATATAAATAATTACACATCCCAGATTCAACTACAAAGTCTTTTAATAGACCTGTATAAAAACATGAATGTTGGCAGCTAAAATCGAATACAGATCCACACCAAGCTATCTGGCAATCTTTAATTCCTCTTTATTCTATTTTTCATCTTTGATGACTGATTACACACTTGTACTACTGTCTCATTCCAAATTCAAGATTCTATCTTTTGAGGCATCCAGAAATCATGCAAAGAACATGGAACTGTAGTACCTAAACTCTGCCACGAGATAGCAATACTCTACAAAGTACTGAAACAGTGAGGCTAAGATGCGAGGTGAATTAGGTAAATGCATCTGTTCCCAGAAGAAAGCTGTTTAACAGCAGTACTAGTCCAGTATTTTTTTAGCTTCAAGTCTCCAAGTATTAACCTCTGCATAATTAGAAAATCAATGAGACTAATGTAGAACTGCGTGATCTCCTACCTCATTATCAGCACTGTAAGAAAACAGTGAAATACAGTAAGAAACGTGAACAGTGCTATCCATCACGGATTTGTTCCCTATTTTCCTACACACAAACTGCACAAAACCAATACAGGGTATTAAAAATACGTACAATTTTCAGATGTGACAGAAGTCTCATGACATCGGCCATATCAGCCAGGATGAGCAAGCGGGTGACAGCAGAAAGCAAAGCACGGGCAGCCCGCACCATGGTGCCCCGTTTCACAGAGGAGCAGGGGTCATCAGCAAACTCCGAGGAGGCAATTCTCATTGTTTCTCCTAGAATTGGGAAAATAAAGTAATTAAAGAGAGCTTTTACACTTGTATTTTTCCCATGTATAAACAACTTACTACATAAGCTAACACTGTTAAGAAAAAACTCCATGGCTTAGTTACTGGATATGGAAATGCTCAGGAGAAACACGTTTTAAAACACATGCAGCAACTGCCTCAATAGTCCCTGCCTTTATTTCTTTATTACCAAACTGTTCTAGAGTAGGGACCTGTAACAACTAAAAAGGAAACCAAAACACAGACTGCTGAGTGCAACCAGCACAATGTAAGAAAAACAGTAGTGTGTGGTACAGAAATACAGAACCCACCTGCACTGCTAGGGAGGACAGAACAGAGCACCCCAAAGGTATCATCCCAATTGCATCTTTACAATTCTGCCTTCGCACTACATCCTCCTCCTTCACTCCTGCTCCCCAAGTCCTTGTCTTCTTGCTCAGATACTTAATCTGCTCTCCCCATCTGCAAGAACTATCACTCCTACAAAATGAAGACTTTTCCTCCCCTCAAGTCATACACTCAGAGTCATTTAGGCTGGAAAAGACCTCTAAGATAGAGTCCAACTGTAAACCCAGCACTGCAAGTCCACCCGTGCTCTTAAGTGCCACATCTACACATCTTTTAAATACCTCCAGGGACGGTGACTCCGCCACTGCCCTGGGCAGCCTGTTCCAATGCCTGAGCACCCTTTGGGGAAGAAATTGTTCCTAATATCCAACCTAAACCTCCCCTGGTGGAGTTTGTAGCTCTTTCCGCTTGTCCTATCATGTGTTACTTAGGAGAAGAGACTGACCCCAACCTCACTCCAAGCTCCTTTCAGGTAGTTGTAGAGAGCGATAAGGTCCCCCTGCGCCTTCTCTTCTCCAGATGACACCCCCTCCCCCAGCTATTCCTCATCACACTTGTGGTCCAGGCCCTGCACCAGCTCCATTGACTTTCTCTGGACCCACTCCAGCACCTCAGTGTCTCTCTTATAGTGAGGGGCCCAGAACTCAACACAGGATTTGAGGTGCAGCCTCACCAGTGCCCAGTGCAGGGGGACAATCACTGCCCTGGTCCTGTTGGCCACACTATTGCTGATACATGCCAGGATGCTGTTGGCCTTCTTGGCCACCTGAGCTCAAACTGGCTCATATTCAGCCACTGCCAAGCAACACTCCCAGGTCTTTTTCCACCCAGCAGCTTTCCAGCCACTCTTCCCCAAGCCTGTAGTGTTCCACGGGGTGGTTGTGACTCAAGTGCAGGGCCCAGCACTGAGCCTTGTTGAAGTTCCTAATTCCCTTTGTGACCATCACTGCCATGGATTTTACTGCCAATCTCCTCTACTCTCTACCTACTCACCATCCCAAACTGCCCAGATATCCCTACTGTTGTCTCTCTGTGGACAAAACAAAGCACTCTCTTCTGTAACAAATGAAAGATATTGGTGCTGGGACACATTATTCCTGTTGAATTCCAGCACAAGCATCTGATTCAACATGACACTTGGTAACTATATCAAGATTTTTAAGGATGAACTTTACCTCTTTTTTGCAGATGAGACAATTAAGAAAGAATAAACAGTACTTAATGCTAGCAGCACTGAAAAACTTCAGTTCTTCCTGTAAAGCTGAGATCTAAGAGTTTCCAGCTATTAAAGGAAACAGTTTTTTAAAGGAGTAAGACTAGGACTAAGTTGAAATGCAAAAGGAAGACAGGGAGAACCTGAAGGAAATATATGATTGGAAAGAAAGGTGAGCCAAGGACAGCACAATGTATTCAGCGTAGGCAAGCTACCAGCAGCAAAGACCTTGAAAGCAGGAAGCGGGAACTTTTTCCTTTCTCTACTTATGGCAAGGAATGCATTGCATAAATGCGCATCAAAGGTTTTCTAAAGTCATAACCATCTTTCAAAGATTTGACAATCTAATTTAAGCCAACACAGAACATGAAGCTCAACCAAAAAGGTAAATGTTACATTTACTTACACGGAAATATGGTTAACATCGCACCATCAGATAAAATTTGATATGTAAGAAACTCAACAAGTGAAAATAAACACCACACCACTATTAAACTAATAGTTTAACACAGTGGTAATTAAAAAAGAATAGCATATATCTTTTCCTTTCATACGAGACTCACAGAAGACAGTGAAAGGACTAGTACCATGTTTCTTTTACTTGTAACCACCAGGAAAGCATTAATATAGCAGGGAGACCATACAGAAACATAGAACACATACAAGTCTATAATTTTCCAATTGCAAAAGTTCCTTGCAAAATAATATGGTTCTAGATGTAGGAACAGGAACCTGGACCTGTCATTAAAGCTAAAATCTAAGTATTAATACTAATAACTAAACTGTGAGCATTATTGTAGCATCAGAAGTAAAAGCCAACCAATTCCTAATTGTGATGAGAACATCAAGAATGGAGTGACTAGACTATAGAAGTAAACTTAATATGAAATGCTGATGCCCCCAGAAAAACTGACTGGTTCAAAAAGCTTATTAGAATGTATTTGAGCATGCCAGAATCTTAAAAATTGTTCTGAACTAATAAAACATTATTCTAAGCACCAGGGAAAACATGCCTCACTATCTACCTTCAGCCTTGTAGGAAACACTACTTCTTAACAGTGTCAGATGAATACTAATGAAGTGAAAATGCATCATCTGCCTTCAAAATTCAAGAAATGGAAGAAAAAACATGTGTTAAAAAATAGTAAATCAGAGATGTACTATTAATCCAATCTATGAGAAGAACACTTGCGTTAAATTACTTGTAAAGGTTATTGGAAACAAGCCCATACACAAAAAGGGTCCCTCCCAACCCAAACCATTTTGTGATTCTATGAAACCTCTAAACCCACATTCCAGGAGCTTGCTGTCTCCATGATCAGGAGCAACTGAGCTGTCAAGCTCCAGTGGATGACCCCTGCTCAGAGCCAGTTCTAATCAGGTTAGACTGTGCCAGGCTGACTCTTCAATATCCAAGTCAGTGTAGCCGCACAGGGCTGCCCTGCTGCTACACAGCTTTACGACCCTCAGACCTACCGGGGTATCTTCAACATGAACACGTAGACTTGTTCAAAGCATCTCAAATAAGCCAACCTAGCTATGGAATACAATTCCATCAATGTATTACCTGGAATTCTGTTGTGGCTATGCCTAATTACTGTCTTAGCTTTCTTTATACTGTTACCTTTTGCTGAAAGCTCTGTATGCAAGTTGCTTGTTTACAAGCTCAGCGTTTTCTAAAGCATCATAAATTTCAGCAGTTTCTATATTTAAGTTTCGTTGTTCTGACCTTCTTTTCAAAGCACAATTTTATTAATTTATATAATAATACTGAACACCTCTGCAGCTGAATCATAGATTCATAGAATGGTTTGGGTTAGAAGGGACCTTAACGCTCATCTAGTTCTAACCCCCTGACACAGGCAGGGACACCTTCCACTAGACCAGATTCCTTCAAGCCTTGTTCAACCTGGCCTTGAAATAATAGGTTTAGTTTTCACCTATCTTGATATAATACTGCAATCAGGTTGAGAGGCAAACATCATTTCAAATGAGATTTAATATTAATCCAAACTTTGCTATTATTAAAAAATAGAAGATAATTCTGTTTGTCTCCAGTGTAGAAACTCGGGAAGTAATTCTAATGTGAAATCAAAGCATATTTACATTGCTTTTAAGAGCATTATAACAAAATTCAAAACACTCCAGGTGGCATAGCTTCCCATAAGATAATGCAAGTAGTGGGGGGAAGACTTAGTGAATAATTCCCACAGTGAGTAATACCCATCAGAACTCTTTTCCTTGTCATATTACCATTTCAACTTACTATAATTTGCGTGTGGTATACCTTGGGTGATAAGTTGATCATAGACAATTTCAGTAGGAAATTTCCAATGGCTCATTTCTAAGACTGCATGCTTAGATTTCCAGAAGGATGACAGAACTCTCAAAAGATTACTTAAAAGACAATGAACAATCACTTGTCAGATAAAGAGAAAACAGATTTCTAAACAGGCTTGTTGTATGGAGACCTCAGAGCAGCTTCCAGTATCTGAAGGGGGCTACAAGGATGCCAGAGAGGGACTCTTCATCAGTGACTGCAGTGATAGGCCAAGCAGTAATGGATTCAAACTAA
Source organism: Nestor notabilis (assembly GCF_000696875.1). Taxonomy (NCBI): domain Eukaryota; kingdom Metazoa; phylum Chordata; class Aves; order Psittaciformes; family Psittacidae; genus Nestor; species Nestor notabilis. The sequence goes on from NW_009936771.1 coordinate 83,061, forward strand.
AACAGGGGAAGTTCAGGTTAGATCTAAGGAACAAGTTCTTTACAGTAAGGGTGGTGAGGCTGGAACAGGCTGGCCAAGGAAGTTGTGAAAGCTCCATCCCCGGCAGTGTTCAAGGCCCTGTTCAAGTGGACAGGGCCTTGAGCAACCTGGTCTAGTGGAAGTTGTCCCTACCTATGGCAGGGGGGTTGGAACTGGATGATCTACAGGTCCTTTCCATCCTAACCACTTCCAGGGATGGGGTATCCAATCCAAGAGGAAATGGTAGCCAAAGCAAGCTTTGGATTATGGAATCAGACGCCTGTAAATTGTTTTACTTCCATATTGGTACTGAAGAGATTTTGCCATTTTCTGGCAAATTACTAGTCTATAACTTCAGACAAATAATTACTACTGAACTAATGGCCCGTGGCACCAGGAAAACAAGCAGGAAAGTGATCTTCTTAGGTTTGACCATCCAAAGAGATATCACTAATATACTTGAAAATCAACACAGGTAGACAGAGGAAAAATAGGTAGAGGATCAAATACACAGTTTAAAAAGTTTGGATTAGTTATTTAATCTTAGAAAGCTTGAGTTTAGTGAAATAAATCTTAAAAATAATTATGTAGAAAGAATTAAATCATAGAATCATAGAATAGTTAGGGTTGGAAAGGACCTTAAGATCATCTAGTTCCAGCCCCCCTGCCACGAGCAGGGACACCACACACTAAACTATGTCACCCAAGGCTCTGTCCAATCTGGCCTTGAACTCCTCCAGGGTTGGAGCATTCACAACTTCCTTGGGCAACCTATTCCAGTGCCTCAGCACCCTCACTGTGAAGAACTTCTTCCTTATATCTAACCTAAAGTTCCCCTGTTTAAGTTTAAACCCATTACCCCTTGTCCTACCACTAGAAGCAATTAAAAAAGTATTCATATAAGAGTTCATAGCAGGTTGTTTAAAACTTATAAAGAACTAGTGGTTCACAATTTAAAGTCTAATAACCTAGAACAAATAGCTGGTATAGTGGAGGAAGGAATGTCTATCTCAGTGCCAATTAACATTTTTATCCTTGTACAGCAATAGTATCAAACTACTTTTAGGCCAAAGGTACTGTTGGAGCTACAGCAAGACGAATTATTGTCCAGAGAAATCTATTTATCTGGAAACCTATTTATCTGGAAAAAGCCAACCCTACTTATCTTTTTCTTTCAAGACTCATTTCTGTAATCTGTATTAAATTACTTCCAGTGAAAATTAGGTCGACACCGAAAACACAGACATCTCCAGTCATCAGGTCTGCTTCCTTGCCACTGTGACAGTCATGTCATAATATAATTAATAATAATCTTAATATGATAATAACTACACTCATAAACTAATCAAGTTTCCATCTTAGAAATAGCTCAGACATTTAACCCCAGTTAATCCTACTGGAAGGAGGAAAGGCGTTCCAAAACGAACTCCAGAATCTGACAGGGTTTTTTTTCCATTAGAGACACTTTAATGCCATACTGACTGTATTTGTAGATAATTTATATCCATTTCTTCTTGTGCTTCATTCATCCTTTAAATTTAAATAAATAGTATTCTTCCACTGTGTTTCCTATTGTCCCTTTTTTACTTCATGCATTTTTGTGACACGTCATGACAGATTAAAGGCTGTACTTCAGTCTCCTTTTATTGCATAGAATATCCATTCCAATTTAACCATTAAAGCAGCCCTATGAAGTAATTATGTTTCTGGAATACATGTGATAAGAACTGCAGTTTCCTAGGACATAGCATCTGCAGCTCTGAGAAACACTCACCTGCACCTTGCAGGATTCATATACCTTTTCTGTTTGACACAGTGTCAGCCACTTTCTTGCTAGGACCCACACACTAAATTATTCAGCATCTTGCTTTGAGAAGAAAGCCTTCATTTGGTTACACTTTGTAAATGAAGAGTCTTAGTTGTGCTAGAAGGTGATTTAAAAACCCTAGAATTTTCTCTGTGGAGAAAGCCCCTATAATCCACACAAGAAATACAGATCATAAAAAAAGAGAAGTAAAAAAACCCAGACACAAAAATCCACTAATGACAACAAACGGAAAACCCAAAACAACAAAAAAATACCCAAAAAGGCACCACCACCAAAAAAAACCTGAAATTCAGTTTCATTCCTGAATTCTAATGGTTACTAGTAGTATTACCACCAGCAAATACCTGGGGAGGGTATTTAGCAGGAGGGTACAAAGAGGACGGAGCCAGGCTCTTTTTATTAGTACCCAATGATAGGACAAGGGGCAATGGGCACAAACTGAGATGCAGGAGGGTCCCTCTGAACACCACGAAACACAGTTTGATTGTGAGGCCAACCAAGAACTGGCTCAGGTTGCCCAAGGAGGTTGTGATGTCTCCATCTTTGGAGATACTTGGAAGCTGTCTGGACACAGTCCTTGGTAAGTAGCTCTCAGTTACCCTGTTCGAGCAGGGGGGTGGACCAGATGCGTCCAAAGTTGTTATTTAGGTTCTGGGAGCTCATCAGCTTGAGGTTCAAACCTACAGCTACCACCTCCCAACATCGCTATCACACCACTTAGCCTGCTCAGAGAGAATTCAACTGGAAGACCTGCTCTATGTATCCTTCCTTGAGGGGTAACACAAGGTTACATTTAGCAGTACTCAGCCACTTTCCCATAACAAAATTACAGCACCTAGAACTGAAGCCTTTTAGACCTGATTCTCAAAAAAACACTTTGACTTTCAAAATATGATGTAATTTCATTTTGGATATTGAATTCAAGCACTTATATAGGAACAGTTAAAGATGTTTCAATGTATTTAAATAGAATCACATACACAAAAAAGTTACTTGGTAATCTGTGCAAGGTAATTCAAGTGCTGAAAGCTGAATTTCTGTTACAAGCTATCAATGGATAATTGCAAAGGTCACCAAAATTCTGAGCATTCCAAAAAAAGAACATCTAATAGGCAAAAGGAAAGTATAATCCACCACATGCCTCATGCTGAATCTTATTCAAATTTTTACTTCTCATCATTAGTCTTAAAAGGGAACAAGGTCCCAAACAACTGCAAAAGCAGTAACTGATTACTACAGATCAAAAATGAAAATCTAAGGGAAAAAGGGAAGAAAAACAAATGAAGTCACTAAAATTTATACATTTTTCCCTATAATTTTATATACATAAACACATATTCAAAACCTATATATATATACACACACATCCATTCAGAATTTTTATATTCTCAGACTATATTTCTGGAAACTATTAGGCTGATTGCATCCTATTTTTTACTGAAAAGAAAATATTTTATTATACCACTATCTAGGGAAAGCGCTAAGAACAGGAGCGTGTAAGTATTCTGTGATGTTCTTAGATAAGCACACAAAAATATATATACATATCTATGCATGCATATGCATTGTAAGTGACAAAAAGCAACCATGTTATTTTTGTAAATATGGGTTTCCATAGGATGTAATTTACAAATACTCTGATAAAAACCTGTTCGAAAATATCAGTGTGGCCACATTGAGTAACAGATTACTAATATTTACAAAAATAACAACCAGGCTAAGTAAGTGGCCTTTTAAAGACTTGTCTTTGGGAAACCCAGGCCACTGAGAGCAGTGGGAAAGAAGGCAGGCGGGCGGGCTTACTCTTGGTTAGGGAACATTCATATAGACTGGACGTAGTCATAGAATTATATGATAGTCATAGAATCATTTAGGCTGGACCATTAAGCCAACACTGCCAAGTCTGCCACTAAACCATGTCCCTCAGTGACACATCTACACATTCTTTAAATACCCCCAGGGATGGCGATTCTACCACTTCCCTGGACAGCCATGATCATTTTAACCTGTTCAAAACATTACATGGAAAGCAGAGCTCTAAACTTGAGGGAAGTGCCTCTCTAGAGGTCCCTCCCAGGCTCTGCCATTCTGTGAAACCTCTCCTTCCTCCAGATATCAAACAAATTCAGGAGCATGCAACTAAAGCTGGTACCACAACAGTGCTGCAACAAGGCTCGAACTGTACAATTTCTTAACACTGGAAATCAAGACAACCAACTCTCTGGATCTCATCATCAGCTCTTTTCAGATAAAACCACATAATGCTTAACAGTAGTGACAAAAGCAACAGAAATACGTTCAATCATGTCTTCTTTAGGACTAACAAGCAATTTACAGTATCTTGAAAAACAAAGATACAATCTCTTTTGTGTTTTGGTTAAGAATGGGAATCCTGTTTAGAAGAAGTTACTCTCTTCAACCAATTTCCTTATGATACATGACTAAGTTAGAGAAGCAACAATTGTGTTTCATTCACCCAACACACACACAGACACTCCTGCTGCCTTCACTGTGCCAACTCTAGCAGACATTTCTCCCTATATATATGTAAACTGGTTTTCTATGAGCTGGCAAAAACCTAACCAGACATAAAACTATCCATTTTCTACTTGCTCATCAAACTGAACTGTCATCTCTTACATCAGTCAAACGCCAAACACAACATGATGGGCTGAAAACACACTGAAAAATAATTGCAAAATGCATAGCATTTAAATTACAAACTATGAACTTGATTCCATGCAGTTTACAAAAAGTCCCCATAGACAAAGACAAACTTCATGTGAACACATAAAAAGCTGTCAGATTTTATCCACCATTTGCTATGGAAATCATTGACTGGATTTATCATGGGTGAAAAAGATATCTTCTGATCTATGCCTTCATAAAAGCAATGCCTTATTTAGCCTAATGGAAGTTACTGCAGATATCACACAGGAAAAAAAAAGACTAAAGGGAGGGCTGAGAGCTATCGGTGTTAATTTACTGGCACATTTTTTGGTAGGAGTGCATAAACATGCTCTGTTGGGTTACTGGAACTTCTGGAAAGGTAAACAGACTTAAAGATAATCATCCACCTATGAAGAAAGGGATGGACTAAAGCTCTCAGTGGTTAATACGCTGAGGAAACGTCATTTTTCCAATGCCTTGGAGTGTTTATTAAGATATAGATCATGGGCACAAAGCAGCAAGCTAGAGAACAGCTATAATCAGTAGGGAATGCTGACAATACTCCAAGCACCTGGAAATAATTAAGGAAACAATGACAGCTTGATTGGATGTACCATTCCCAAGTTCTCAAATGGAAGAAATTAATAAAGCCATGGTCTAATTAATCCATCTCTTTCAGATTTTGTCTTTTGTTCTACATGTCCAAGATTAAAAAGACAGGACCACTGATCCATTACCTAATTAAAGTATTTTAGAGTACTCTCCTTGGAATTAGAGCAAAAGCGTTTTCATGAAGCTATTCTAGATTGTAGTAATATATAGACCCAAACTAAGCTGCAGATTCCATACAGAAGAGTATTGATAATGCTGATGATAATATGATAGATTTGAATAACCCATAATTGCAAATAGATTACATGCAAATAATGTAAGCAGGTTTTTAATCTTTTCCTCATGCATTCTGTCTCATTAATAAACCAAACAAAACCAATCCCTTCAGGATGCAAAGATCTGCAATTTTATCCCCTTTGGACTTGTCTAGAGACTCAAGCAGACCAGGACCACCTACTGTCCATTGTGGCAGACTTGCCAACAGGCAAGTTTCCGAGCCAGGAATAATGAATTAAATCTGGTCTTTAATGGTTGATTTCTTATGTCTATATTCCTCCGACCTTAGTAATCATACTGATTATTTGCTCCACATCTTAAAACATATTTTGTTTACAGCACTTTAAAATCCATTCTCCGTAACTGAAAATCATTCATTTCATTAGTAATGTTTATTCGACATTGTATAATCATTTGTTAACGTTTAGGAAATAATTTGTATTTTCATACTGAAGAATGTATATTTACTACATATAAATACGCATTAAAATGCTATTCAGAATTCAACCAACTTCACACAAATGGCTGTTAAATCTTTATCCCCATTCCCCAATATTTTTCTTCTAAATCTTTACTACTATGTCCCCTAAACTCATTTCCCCTTTCTACTTGCAGTTGGGATTTTGTTCTCCATCTGTGGAAGAACGACAGTGTTCTCATCAAAAGATTTCAAGGCCAAGAAAAGGTCATATATGGTCACAGAATCACAGACTGGTTTGGGTTAGAAGAGACCTTAAAAGCTCATTTAGTTCCAACCTCCCTGCCACTAGACGAGGTGGCTCAAAGCCCCATCCAACCTGGCCTTGGATCTTGCCTGATCTTTCTCCATTACATTTCAGCTACTAGAGCAGTGTCTCTCTAGAACTGATTATACAGATAATTTAGTTCACTTACACCTCACAGCTACAGGCTAGGCAGAGAAAAGATTCAGAGCAGCCCTGCAGAGAAGGACTTGGAAGTGTTGGTTGATGAGAAGCTTGACATGAGCAGGCTTCAGTGTGCGCTTGAGCCCAGAAAGCCAACTGTATCTTGGGCTGCATCAAAAGAAGCATGACCAGCAGGTCAAAGGAGGTGATCCTGCCCCTCTACTCTGCTCTCGTGAGACCTCACTTGGAGTATTGTGCCCAGTTCTGGTGTCCTCAACATAAAAAGGACATGGAGCTGTTGGAGCAAGTCCAGAGGAGGCCATGAGGATGATCAGGGGCTGGAGCACCTCCCATATGAAGACAGACTGAGAAAGTTGGGGCTGTTCAGCCTGGAGAAGAGAAGGCTGCGTGGAGACCTCAGAGCAGCCTTCCAATATCTGAAGGGGGCCTATAAGGATGTTGGGGAGGGACTTTTCATCAGGGACTGTAGTGACAGGACAAGAGGAAACGGGTTTGAACCCAAACAGTGGAAGTTCAGGTTAGATACAAGGAAGAAGTTTTTTACAGTGAGGGTGCTGAGGCACTGGAATATGTTGCCCAAGGAAGTTGTGAATGCTCCATCCCTGGCAGTGTTCAAGGCCAGGCTGGACAGAGCCTTGGGCGACATGGTTTAGTGTGTGGTGTCCCTGCCCATGGCAGGGCGGTTGGAACTAGATGATCTTAAGGTCCTTTCCAATCAAAACCATTCTATGATTCTATGAAACTTGACTCACTTTGCAGTTGATGTTTAGATAGAGCGATGGAAGATCAATCATTATGTTTTTTAAAGCACAATGGATACCCTTAAAGCTAGCATGTATTTTAGATTCAATATTTGCATAGATCCAATAGCACACCATCTCATTCATTTCACACACCATTAAAATATGCAATTTTAATTAACCCAACTACTTTCTTCCTAGGGGACAGTAAAATACAACTACAGAAAGGTAAGGTATTTAGCTACATAACAATGACAACCTAACACATCTTATTTCACAAATGTTACATTTTAGAAAGAACTTTACTAATTACTAGTCAGATTAATAGCGCATTTGAAACATCACTGATTCACTTACATACAATAAAACATTAATTAAATTTCAATTAAAACCTAAATCGGTTTGGATATGAGAATACATTACCATTTCTAACCCCTCTTTGTCTGCAGCTCTCAGCTACTCTGCAGTTTAACACCCTTCAGGGATAAACTAAACAACCAATTAGCCTTCAGTGAACTGGAGAGCTCATGAACATCAACATGAACATATCATATGTTCAACACAATGGTTGGTGTAGGAAACATGAAAACACACCAGACCTCCTAAAATATCTATAAATACAGAGGCAAATTTCAAATTCAATCTCAACTGAATTATACCGTGGCCTTATTTGTACCCTGGGAAAAGTCATGAAGTTGAACTACAGTGTTGTTTCAGAGTACCATCTGTGTGACAAATTGGCTCTTTCCTTGGTGGCCTGATAACCCTGATAGTCCAAGGCTGTACACAAGCTAGTTTGCTCTCACACTCCAGCCAGGAGTGAAGCCAATAATATAATATCCTTCCCAAGGCAACCTGAGTATTCCTGCTCAGGTAGTCCAGATACTGAATCATAGAATGGTTTGTGTTGGAAGGGAGCTTAAAGCTCCTCCAGCTCCAACCCCCGCCACGGGCAGGGACACCTTCCACTAGAGCAGGTTGCTCCAAGCCCCTGTGTCCAACCTGGCCTTGAACACTGCCAGGGATGGGGCAGCCACAGCTTCTCTGGCCAGGACTGTGTAATGTGGCAGGACTGTCTTCCAACAACGAGTACAAAATAGAATACATTTCTGCCATGCAGCAAGATACTGGGGTGCATGATTTAGCACTGCAGGAAGCCTGTTGTTTCTTTCTTCAGCTAGTAGTTTTTCCACACCTTCTACATTTATTCTACACACTTGAGATTTCTAATAAAAGAAAGTTTTTTTCTTTACCCAGTAGCTGCAGAACTGAGACAAGAAGCACGTTCAAAATGAGTAGAATATTTTAATCGCATAAACAGGATGGTGCTATTAAAATAGCTACAATGACAATTCCTAGGAAGAGTTGCCATCTTTTTGGTGAATGGTGAATAATAAATTCATTAAAATAATTACTGTAAAACAGGACTGAAATGAATGCAAACGACAAAAGAAAATCTTCTGTGAGTCCTAGCAATTAAAACCTTGGATTTCATCATTTAATGGGTTTCTGCATAACAATTAAAGAGAATTAGGATTAATAAATTTGAATGAAACATATCAGGTACAGAAAGGAACAACATTTGAGAAGCACAAACAGCTCTCTAACAGACATAGAAAAGGAAGTGCTCTAAGAAATCTACTGTGGCACTCCCCATTAAGATGCCAGATTCCATCATTCTGGATAATACTTTCATCCTGGGGCTTGAAGAGGCTGATAAATACTGTATACCAAGCAAGTTAGCAGGTAGATTACATCTATGCTATAGGCACTGAGAACAACGTTCAGAATCATAATTAGAATCAGTTCCATCATTCTTATTATCACATAGAAAAAAATTGCCCAATGAAAAGTTTAGTTGAAATTGATATTTTTTGAGATAAGCTTCCATTTCAAAGGGTTGATATTTTCCAGCAAGCCATGCTTTTTAACAAAATCTATCAAAAATTCCCAACAAGCTCAGAGAACAGAAGGAGCAAGTTACTAACACCAACTCATGGGAAGCACTGTGAGGAGGTGGGTAGGACTGATGCTGAGATTGATCAGTCTAGTGGATTGATCAGCTCACAACTTGAAGGGGACAGTTTCATATCCCTGCTAATTTATGCTCTTTCTTATACTTAGCTCCTATCTGTGAATGACTTGACAGAAGGGTATGAGAAGCAGAGACCACCTGGTTCTAAATAGAGCATGTTTCCAAGCACACTGTAGCCTGGGGATTAATATAGAACCATAGAATGGTGTCACAGAATCACAGCAAGAGGTATTGCTGCCTGCCAGTCACCCAGCTTTGTGAAAAGCCTGAGATAGACATGGGGAGATTATGAATATGAGAGGCATATGGCATTTTCTTAATATTACTAAAATCTGGGGAACAAACACAGATAAAAGTAAGAAAAAGCCTTTTTGCAACACCCTGACTGGGATTAAGAGAACAGGCATGTTAATGTTGGACAATTTAGGGTTCTGTGGCCAAGAAAGGAAAACCAACAGGTAAATTTTAAATAGAAAAATTGAAAGAGGTTACTCCAGTGTGAGATGGCATAGGAAAGGAGAAAGCAGACCAAGGAGAGTCATCAGCCCAGGGCAAGTCTACAGTATAGGCTCATGATAAGAAAAGATAATAGAAAGTAGACAATAAAGAATACAAAGGAGAGCACTTGCAGATTTGCATAGAGCAAAGGATAGAAGGTACCATACCACTTTCAAAGAATTAACCTATTTCATTTCTACTCTCTATTCACCTAATCTGAACACATTATTTGTGGTAACTTCTATTTGAGACCCAATGCAGTTATTTTTAAGCCATTAAAGAACTTGCAAGAATTTCTGAAATCATGCCCAAAACATCAACCTACATGGAGATTAAGCCCATCTTTCCAAAACTGGGAATTACATTATATATATATATATA
>NW_009936772.1:0-695 GCF_000696875.1 Nestor notabilis
TGCCGTGCTGCGCGGCCGGGGCCGGGAAGCATTGATCTTCCCAGGGGACCCTGCTGCAATAACACAACCCCACCCCGGGGACAGCAGGGACAGCCTGGAAACGAGCCGGCTGCCTCTGGGAAAGGGTTAAGGGGATGGAGCCCAAGGTGCCGTCTCCAAGTTCAGCCCATGGGTGCTAGGAGATGCCATCCAGAATGGTGTGGCCAAGTCCAAAGTGCCCCAAAGCTGCGTCCCACCACACGAGGGATCCAATGCAAACACAGCAGCCTCTTTGCAGGCTCCTGCTGTGCACCCTCCTCCACTCACCCCACCTCTGTCCTGCTCTTTACCTCTTTTGCTTCTTTCTTTATTCCTCTTCCTGAGCCCACGCTGCTGCACAAGCACTGAGGAGCTCATGGTGCAGATTCCTGGGAGCCCAGGCTGGGGGAAAGCAGAAATCCCCAGTGAGAACCATTTAGTATGAAGGAAATGCTCGCACACAGACACAGCCAGCCCCTGTGCCTTGTGCGATGCTCCTCTGCCACCTCAGCCACCCAAAGCACCAAAGCTACTTCAGTCGGACCCCAGGGGAGGGTGATGCCATCTGGGCCAGCAGCTCACCACTGCCAGAGGGTGGTTTCACAGAATCATAAATGGTTTGGGTTGAAGGGACCTTAAAGCTCCTCCAGCTCCAACCCCTACCCCGCGCACTGACA
>NW_009936772.1:985-1476 GCF_000696875.1 Nestor notabilis
GCTTCTCTCCAGCAGCCTCTGTCTCCCCCTCTCTTTGCTCTCCTGGGGGCCCCGGTCCTCGTGTGATGCGTTCACACCCAGTGCCCTTTGGCTGCCACAGGCTCCAGCTCCAGCAGGAAGCTCCCACTCAGCTGCGCTGGGCTTTACGCTTCTCACTAGGACCAGAGACTTTGTTTCTCCCGCAGCATCTCTTCCTCCTCCTCTCTCTCCATATGGACTCTCCTACACTAGGAGTCATTTGAGAGAAAAGCAATTAATCCTCCTCGTGCAATCCACCCATGTGATGCTTCCCGACCCATCATGCTTATAAGTAGGCAAGTCATTCTTCATTCACTAATTGCCTCACATTATCGGGTGCGAAACGTTACTGTGCAGCTCAGTGAGGAGAGGGGTGGGTGGCACAGCAGCGTATTGACATGCTAGGTGATAACACAGGCATGGGGGAGGAATTATTTAGAATGGTTACGGGGGGGGGGGGGGGGGGCTGGGGA
>NW_009936772.1:1496-9782 GCF_000696875.1 Nestor notabilis
ACACCATCCACATCTAAACACTGCGGCTTGAGTGCCTGGAAGGGCGCTGGTGCCTGCCCAGAGGAGCTGGGGGGATGCTGAGGCCGCTTGGGCACAGGGACAAGCTGCCCTAGTGGGATCCAACCTGAGGAAGGAGAGCCCGTGTCTTGGGAACAGTTCCGCTGCTCCACAGAACATGAGGCCTTTGCTTCACCTCCCACTGGTCAGGTACAGCACATCGCTTCACAACCTGTACTTAACAAATAAAAAGCAAAAAATATTTTCTTTCCTTTCTTCCCCATTGGTTATTTTTTCCTTGCCCTGGTATTAAACTCCAGAAAGTATTGCGGGGCACAGTGTACATCATGAAACAGGGAGTGCAGGGGAAGCAGGGGATGGGGGTTATTTACAGGCTGACATTGACCGTCACGGAGCAGTGTCAGCACCCAGCTGAGGTTGCTTGTTCTTCCTCTGCACAGTCTGATTTTGCCCTAAACTCGAGGTAGGGGAAAGCAGGGGAAGGCAGGGCAGTGCTCTCAGCAAAGGCACCATTCAGCATCTCGGGGGCACAGGTCTGGCTGAGTCCTCCCCACCTTCAGCTGCAGCGCTCCCCAGAACGCCATCGATGCTACAAGTCTTCGTGTCCCAACAGTCATTAACAAAACATACAATTAACCAGGGTCTCATGTACCTGCTGCAACACCGAACCTCAACCTTCTCCTCCTCTCCACTCCCTCAGCCCCACAGCTCTGCTGGGGAGACCCTTCAGCATCTGGCATTCCCTGCTGCACCCCAGAGCAAGGGCACACTTGCCCCATGGGGCTGTATCCTGCCTGGGCAGGGAGCGGGCAGCACAGCAGGGAATGGGCTCATCCAGGGATGCCGAGTGCTGTGTGCACACACGAGTTCTCCGCAGCAGAGCCAGGCTGGGGGAGCAACAAAGGGCTCCTGGGAGAGGTAAAGCCCAGTCTGAGCCCCCCGCCAAGGGCTGAGCGCTGGGCACAGGGGAAGGCACAGCCGCCACCACCGCGGCCCCGGGTGCCCGCTGAGGGGCCTGGCACAGGGCAGCAGAGACTCAGCTCTGCAGTTCCTGTGTCTGGGAGAACAATAAATAAACTGGTGGGAGGCAGCGGTGGGATGAGTCAGAGGCAAGAGGGAGGGAAAGTCATCCCTGGAGGAACGCGCTGCCCGGGTCCAGCACGCCGCGGTGCGCCGGAGCCACGAGGATTCGGGTTGGAGGGTGCCCTCAGCCCACCCGAGCTCCCCGACAACCCCTGGCAGGAGGGCGATGGGGGATGGCCCCACTGGTGGGAGCTTGGCCACGGCTGGGGGGAAAAAAACCCGTCCCTTTGGCACACCCAGCTCCATGCAATGAAGCGTGGCTGGATCCATCCAGCGCCGTGTGTCCCAAAGAGGATGGGCTGGGGCATTGCACGAGCCCCAGGACCCGTTTCCCTCCACAGCCTCGGGCAAGCTTTGCGTTTTGGGATGCATCACGCATCCACACACATGCACCTCCACCAACCCCAGAAGAAACACCCCAGCTTTCTGCTCAGCAGCCACGGAGTCAGGCGCAGCAACCTGCTCCCAACTGCAAATATTGCCAGAGCACGGACTGAATTAATCGAAGCGGGGCTTGATTCAAGACTCAAATGCTCTGGGGGCTGTCTGTGTTAAATGAGTTGCATGTGAAATGTAGATTTGCCAAGCACAAACACAGCCTGCCTCTAACGTCAGGGAACGAAAGGGCAAGGCAAAGTAACCTGCACGGCACGCTGTGAAAATGGATAAAAAGGGGAAAACTTCTGGTTCACTGCAAAATAGCTGAGTTTTCTGTCAGGTTGACCTCTTGGCAGGGAGATCACTGCTCAAGCCAAGGGCTGGATTCCCATCACCTCGCCACAGCACAGGCTCATGCTTTCTCCATTCAGCTTATATTTAGTTTGGTATTTCTAAGGCTGAATGCAGCACTTCCAAAATGCACAGAGGGTTTAAGCTGTCTTTGTCAGGGAATATAGTGGTAGTTAGTTGTCAAAGCTGTCATTAAACTCAAGAAGTAATAATCAAACATTCCCATACAGAAGGACAGATCTCTGTAGCTCCGAGACTGATGTATGCAAAGGAAAAATGAATTGTAGGAACTTGGCTATAAAAACATGTTTTTAACCTAGTCAATGGAGCCATTAAATAGGAAGAAAAGACACCCTCATTCGTGCACCAGGAGCAGCTAATCTGTTTGTCTGGTGTGTCAGCATTCCGGCTTGTTTTTAAGTTTTCATCTTATGTTTAACACCCAAAGGGATGTTTAATATCAAAAAATAAATGAAACTCACACTGTGTAACTCCTATAAAGCTTTATCTTCCATCATCTCCCAAGCCTGATAGAGAACTTAAGGTGAAGAATCGCCTGCAAGAGCTGAATCATCTTTCTCAGCAAAACATTGCTATTAGATGACTAAGACCAAAACAATCGTCTCCATTTATTTATCACAAGCACCGCTCTTATTAAAACCCAGACAAATCCCTTCCCAGCCCTCGCACTATCGGTCTGCGTGTGCAGGTGAAGCACTGCAAAAGGCAGGGTGCAAACAGGGAGAGCCTTTGAGCAGGGTCTGAAACACTGTGGGCACCTGAGAGTGCTCTGTGCTCCCAGGAGCATCCCAATGAGGCTTCCCGGGGATGCTTTGTGACAAGGGATGTCTCCAACCCTTAAAATAAAGGAAGTGGCCACACGAGAGCATGGGGAATGTCCTATGGAAAGAGGCCGTGGTGCCTACTGACGGGCGGGCTACACAGGCAGGATCTGGCACGTCCCTGGAGCAGGAGTGAAGAGCTGAAAGCCTGCCTGTGGGAATCAACCCGGCTTTTGGGAAAAGCCTGTGAGGAGGGGACAGAGAGGGGTGTCCACCCTGCGGGGAAGGACAGTGTGTGACACAGATCAACTACATGGACACCCGGGGCAGGCAGAGCTCCAGCTTTTACACTGGAGCAAGTTCATGCTAGAAAAGCCACTTTTCACTGGTTTTCCCAGTGAACCCCATGAGGCACCCGGGAACTCTGCAGCACCCAAAGCCTCCTCTGCTCCCCCCTTCCAAACGTTCACAGCGTTGGCAGGGAAGCCAGGAGACTTTAAGAGACATTTTATGGAGCTGTGGGTACGGCTGCTCCCCTGCAGCACACTGCACTGCTGCTGCCGGCCACGGGCTCATCCTCCTCATCAGCATCTCCCACCACATCTCTGCTTTTATCTCTGGATATCATGGCAGTTCAGGGCTCTGTCCTCTCCAAAAAATCCACCCAAACCTCCTCCAGTCTGAACACTCACTGTTCGTATGGTAGGTCAGGTTGTCTACAGCGCCGTGGGTACATCCCTGCTTCCATAATGAGGTTTGCTTGGACATAAATCTAAAGAAAACATGAAAATATCTTACATGAAGCAAATTGTAGCTCTGTAGCTCAGGAGAAGCTGATTTCCATGTTCTTTTCCTAATTTACACCCACGAGATGCTTTGGGGTTTAGGTGAGCTGTAGGAACATCACTCCTTTCCCCAGATTGACCTGACTTCAGCCATTCCGGGGTCCTGAATTTACTCTTCTTCTGGAAACTCTTGGATCTCACTGGGAATGAGGTTTTCCCTGTATGCTTTGACTTCACCCATCTGAAAAGCGGGATAAGGTCATACGTAAGCTGCTGTGCACTGTATTGGACTGAAGCTGGGGTTTTAGGTGATGAAGGGATCATCCGCAGGCAACTCCCTGGAGCCGAGGGATTCGTGGCATTCCCTGATGAGTTATTACACCCTTCTGCAGTCTTCCCAGTTCTGATCCCCAGCTTTCTCCCAGTGGGACTCAGCCAGGCTCTTCAGTTAAACAAAACCCCTCACCCATGAGCTCATCATGACCTGCCTGCGGTGGGATATTGCTCATCCCTTATACATGGTATCAGCAACTGTTTGAAGTTCCTGCTGCCACCACAAAGCCGTGCTAAAGAAATGACTTCACAAGTACTGCAAGCACCACGCTGGGCATAACTGCACCAGGGATGATACACATGTGGGTTTCATTATTACATTAGCATTCTAAAAACACATAGTTTTTAATGCAGGGGGTTTCAAGTGCTCGTATTTATTTGCTTATTAAATGGTTTAGCTGGAGATGAAGCATCTTCAAAGGCGGGATTTCTTCCCAGGATGGGTATCTGGGGCTGTAGTGCTGTATTATTGTACGTGACAAATGCTTCCCTATTAGCTTTTTGTTTCAGAGAACACATTTAACTGACACTTCCCGTGCTGACAGCTTGCCAAGCTTCAAAGCACAGCTTCTGCAGGGATTACAGTGACTGGGAGGCTGGTCCAGAGGAAGCTGTAGCCCAGCTGACACACAAGCTCTATGAAAGGAGTTTTTCTCCTGTTTTGGAGAGCTTAAAGCTGAGGTCCACGTTGGCACTTGCCCTCTGCGTGTGTTGAAGCTGCCTTTCCAAGCTTAACCACATTTCGAGGACCTGGTTTCTTCTGTAATCAGTGAGGTTTCCCAACATGTCCCACGCGGCCACAGACCCAGGAGCAGGCAGTGGGAGAGCCGAGGGGCTCAGCCAGAGCTGGGGAATTAATCCCTGGTCACACCAGAAATCAAAGCTCTTCTCCATCTCCCCAGGACATTTGGCTGGTACAGGCTCTCCTGAGGATGCTTCAGGGAGGGTTGCAGTGGTCAGAGCAGCACACTCCTGCAAGGCACACAGCTGAAGCAAACTGCAGCAGTGCTGCATCCCCCTCACACTGTTTCACCCAAGGATGCAGTAACAGAAATGCTGTAAGAAACCTTTTCAGACTTGAGAAATAAACCATGATCTCCCTGCTCCTGGGTGGGGGCTGCAGTTTCCGTGCTTGTGCTGGTGAAGGCTGACACCTCCTGCCACAATTTGCCCATCAAACAACAACGCTCCCATCATCTGCCCCCTCCAGGGGGCTGCTGGGGACCCACAAGCCGCGTTTCCCCCCTCAGCGCTCCACACAGCTCTCAAACTGCTGCCAAACCCAGCCCTCACCCCTGCTGACACCTCCATCCTGTTTGTGGTGTCTTTGGCACTTCCCCCTCCAGCACTTCCAGTCCCCTGCAGCTCCCCAGCCCAGTCAGCTCCAGCACAGCCGTGGCTGTGCCAACATTAACACATGGAGGCTCTGGAGCAGCCGAGGCCACCGCTGAAGGCAGGAGCCTGTCCAGGGGTAGGTCACTGCAGCTCTTCTCCAGGACACGCAACCACCACAAAAGCATAAATTCACAGGGTCGTTTAACACCACTGTACAGAGAGAAAGCAAAGGACCATCCAGCAGAGCTTGTTACAGCTCACAGCCGTGCTGCAGTAAATGGATGCTGGAAGGGGCAAGAGGCGGGGGACACATCAGAACATCCCCAGCCTCCTGGCCGGGAGCCCAATGGCTGAGCTCATTCAGCTCCCACTGCACAGCCCCTTCCTCCTGCCTTCCTCCCAGGGGCTCACTGAAAGCACACCTCTGTTTCCACCAGAGACAGCCTGGCCCAGCAGTACCCATGGCCTGAGGGGGTTCTGCACATCCACTGGGACCCCCCCCAAAACAAGCCCACAAGTTCACACACCAAACCTCCACCTTGGGAGGTGCAGAGTGCTCAGTGAGGGACTCCACTGCCACAGACCAGGGAACCATCCCCAAAATGGCACTGCTGTAAGAAACAGCAACAAAGTGGGAGACCGAGCACAGAGTCACAAGGGTACCAGGATGCCCGAGCAGCTGCTTCACTGCTGCGTTTCCGAGACACCCAATCCCAAGTGCCAGAAATTAATAGAGGGAAAGGCTCAAGTTTTGTTTGCTTTGTGCTTTACGCAGCTGCAACACGATCATTGTCTGGGATCATCTTTCTTCCCACACACAGGTAAGAGGAAAGCCACAGTCTCTGGGCAGTAACTGGATCCTGCAGACCCAGATACAGACGCTGTCCCAAAAGCCTCTGCCAGGGAGAAACTGCCTTTGGCATTGACAGACCCTGCTGCAGGGAGACCTCCCACCACCATGCAGGTAAGTGATTCGGTTTATTACGCAGGGATTAGCATGAGGCTTCTTACTGTGCCAAGAACTCAGGCCAAGTACCAAAGGCTCAGCTTTGAGGACATATTTTATCATTATGGGTCCTCATCAGCATCTTGGGCATCCAGTAACCGGTTAAAAACAGTCAGAAAATGTTAATAGTGAGTTATTCCTCAGTGTTTCCACACATGGATGCACAGAAAGAAGCCTCCTAAATTACAGTAATGTCATTCTCAGCTTAGATCTTACTGTACCACAAGAAGTGGGGTTGCTTTGGTTTCTAGGAAGAAGACACATTACAGAGACACGATCTAAAAGCTGTGATTGTTTTGTATAAGCGTATTCTAAATGAAGGGAAGCTTTTTTGATCTAGTAGCATGAGAACTCAGTGACCATGTCTTCTCCTCCCCAGCTGACACCCTGCAGGCTGCGGACTCACCAGTGGTGCTTCATTCTCTTTAATGTCTTGCTTTTCCACGTGCTGCTTTTTGGAGCAGATTTCCTGGAGGAATACTTCCTGCGGTCACTGCCTCTTTCTTACACCGATGCAAAGACTCTTGAAATCCGGGAGCAGGCCAGGCAGCTCAACACGGAACCTCTGAAGGCCAATCTCTCCTACAGTGTCAGCAGTGCAGCGACGTGCTCCGATCAAGAGATCTTTCTGCTCATTCTTGTCTCCAGCACCCCAGAAAACAGGACAAGACGCGACGTGATCAGACAGACATGGGGCAACATGACAGACACCAGAGGTTATGCTGTCCTTACTCTGTTTGCTTTAGGAAAGCCAGCTTCAGTAACCACCCAGCTGGAGATCAATGAGGAGTCTCAAGAGCACAGAGACATTATTGAGGGCAGTTTCATTGATTCTCCCGAGACACAGACACAGAAGATGCTGATGAGTCTGGAGTGGACAGTAACTTTCTGCCCCCATGCACGGTATATTCTTAAAGCAGATGAAGACGTGTTTGTCAGTATTCCCAGTCTGGCTGAATACTTGCTTAGCTTAACACAGCTAGAGGACATCTACATTGGGAGGGTCATTCGTCAAGGAGTGCCTGACAGAGACCCCGAGAGCCCCGGCTTTGTTCCCATCCATCAATACCCAGAGGAGTTGTACCCAGATTTCTGTGATGGGAGCGCCTTCATCATGTCACAGGATGTCGCTCGCAAGGTGGTCGTGGCCTCCAAGGGGGTGCCAGGGTCAGTGCCCCCCGATGTCTTTGTTGGGATCTGTGCTAAAAAAGCTGGCGTCGCTCCCGTTCACAGCTCCCGGTTTTCTGGGGAAAAGCACATCAGCTACAATCGATGCTGCTATAAATTCATTTTCACCTCTTCCAACATGAAAGAGGACGAGTTATTTAAAGATTGGAAGGAAACAAGCGATGGGAAAGACTGCTCTTTACTGGAAACTTACTACAGTCTGGTGTCCTGCAAGGTTTTGACCTATATTGATAAGTTCAAACAGTTTAACTTGGATGGAATAAAAAATGAGGTGCTTCATTTTGTCAATTAAGATTTAATGTTCGTGAAGAAAGCCTATTTCCTTTGACCAGCTGCTTTATCCTTTAACATCAGTAATAGCAATGCTCTCTGAAGGTTGGGTCTCTTCCCTTCCACAGCAAATGAATTCTCAATGCTGTAGTGTGTTAGAGCAGCAAAACTGGATGTACTCTTAATTACTTAAGTACCTACAAGTGCATGAATACAAGTAAACCAGAATATTCCGAGAAACTTTGTCTGTGTCAAGTGTTTTCAGGTTCTACCTATGTCAGTTCCTTCTGCAGCTGAGGCCTCACCCACCCCAAAGTATTTTGTACCAAAGGGGAATCTTTCTGTCCACCAAAGGGAGCTGCTTCTAAGCAGCCCGTTTTACAGCACCAGTGAAACTAGTCAACAGCTTAAAGTGGGAACAGGCATCAAACCATCATGGGAATTGCTCAGGTGAGCAGCCCGGGGAGGTTGTAAGCAGTAAATCTGACTCCACCTGCTCAAGAATCTTGTGCTTCTGTCAGCGATGGCATCAGAGAAACACTGACACAAGCAGCTCAATGCCACAATTATGCTGTAGAAGAGCATTGGCACCGAAGTCAGAACACATTCACCAACACACTGCTAACGTTAACACTATGCAAAGTGTAAAAATTCCCCAAGTTAGGAACCAGTCACAGAACATAGAGCCCACCCATGCCTACATCCTCTGGATTAACTCTTCTGCATCAGCAGGCAGACCAGCTTGGACGATTTGCGT
>NW_009936772.1:9813-16804 GCF_000696875.1 Nestor notabilis
GCTTTATAGCTACGACAGACACGTGAGAAGAGACACACATGTACCTTCGAGGTCCTCACCTACCCTTCTGAAGGAATTGGAGGTGTGCTCCAAAGGATCCATAATCCTTACGTACCAAGTTATGCTGCTTGTTAACCAGGGTCAAATGATGAGGTTTAGGGTTGTGGTTCCCCTCCATTGTGGCTCCATTCCATTTCTGGTTTTATCTCAATTCTCTCCACCCATTACTTCACAAGGGGGAAGACAGGGACAACACACTTAAATGTTTCCATTATATACAAGATACAGCAACATACAAGCCATATGGCAGTACAGGGGGAACTACATGTGAGTAATAAGGGGTAAGCACCTGACCAATTAATTGGAATGTTGAGCTCAAAGCTCAACAAAATAAAGCCTATGTGCAGATAGAAAGAAAATCCCCTTGTTCGACATCTCGGTGTATTCTAAAATATTGTATTTGGCAAGTGTAGCATGCAATGCAGATGCCAGAGACTCAGCACACAGAGTAGCCTTCAAAAGCAACAGCTGAAAACACACATGGAAGAGACTCATGAATTGCAGAAAAGGTTTATAGATCGATCTCTTTTACCGAGATCTGAGCGTACAGCTCATATAGAGCTACCAGCACACAAAGCCACCTAAAACAGAGCCAAGTTGCCCAGTACAAACACAAACTAGGGACTTCTATACTCTTTTTCATTTCCTTTTTGGTGCTTTCATCGTTTGCTGGATGCAGGAAGGTTCTGAGCTCTCTGTGTTCACAAATGAGACACGATGTACCACATTTCTCACTGGCAGATGTTTATTATGCACATCTAGGATGAAAGCGTCAGCAGCAGGATAACGTTGGATGACAACTTTTTTACATCTTGGATCAGAAGCAACGAGGCAGACCACTTACATACCAACAGCTTATTTAATCTTAAGGGAACTTCCCCACCTACCTACCCTGCCCTTCCGAGCCCACTTCGACTCCTTGCCAGCAAATTTTGGCAGGCAATACCATCACCTCTGGTACAGATCAAGGTTACTATAAGCAAGAAGAGAGTTACTGCATGACTAGAGCATCCTGCTTCACTTGGCAGAGCAGGGACACAGGACAAGTACTTCTACAGAGGTATACCTGACCTGACACACTATTAAAATAAGCAAAAGGTAGTAATTTCATGGTTTATGATGCTTCTCCCCTCCCCCCAGCTATTCCTCAGATTTCTTAATTCCTCAACAAAAAAATAATACAAACTTCTTGTATAAAGCAAATCGTGGTCTCTGTTTATGGACAAAAGACACAGCACATGTCACTAGTGTCCAGCTTGCATCTCATCAGCAGCTAGTTGATCATCTTCAGAAGATGATTACAACATGGTAAGGTACTACATTTTGTACTCCTAATTCAGTCCATGCCCTTAAACATGGAAGTTTTATGTTCATAACCCTTTTATTCTAACTCAGGCAACTAAAATCATACTTTTTTTTTTAAATAACCCTTAAAATTAAAAAATTATTTCTGTTAAAAAATAGTGTAAACAATTTAAGATTTGGTTCTGAAGCAGACTTGTAGTGCTAGAGCTCATGCTCCTTTCGAGCAAGTAAACTGAGCTGCCATACCAAGTCGCAGTCAACAAGGGAGCTGAAGCTCCCAATTTGGTTTTTACACACTAGAGTGTGTATTCCTTTATTTTTAAAAGGGTTAAAAGCTTTTTTCCTACCCTACATCCTCAGCATAAAGTGTAAACAATATATAGGATTATTTATTCAAGCAAGACGTGAATCCAGCAAGTTGAAAATAGAAGAGAATCCAGTTCGTACTCCCTCCTGTGGACAGAATGCTACTAGCTCACTCTTACCAGCAGGGTTTCTGACAGAATATGCCTGGCTACAAGAGTGTGTTCCATGCAAATGCCAACTTTGGCAGATATAAAAAAAATAAAAACAGATAGAGAAACTGTGGCAGCAGCTGAGGTTACAAACCTTGAGGTGTTTTGGTGTTTTTTTGGTTTTAATTGAGCTGTGATCTACTGAGAAAACACGACAGGAACTCCAAATCCAAGAACAGTTTAACCAAACACTGATCATTTCTGAGAAGTAAGACAGCCAGCAGTTGACAGAGTGCTCACTTGGTTACCTGTCTCACAACAGTACACAGACAACTTCTGCCATGACATTCTATGGGAAAATACACTGTGCCCTATAGGTTTTGATTAGCTCTCATGACTTTCATTGCAGAGCTGAAGTGCTTCACATTCCTCTAAAGAGACAATCTAAAGACACTCCAGCATGGAGGGTCTTTACACCTATTTCAGTAACATGGTTTGCAAGGGGAACCACGACACCAATAACATTACTCTGCTCCTTCCACAGCTGTAGTAGCAACTGCCTTAACATAGTAAGGGCCCTCATGCAAGTAAGCTCTAAGCCTCAAGTAATACTGATTCCCAAAGATTTCTGCAATTGTTTTAGAGTTTACAAGGGCCTTGACCAGTTCATATTTGGCATCCTTTGAGGCTTTGTCAGGCTCCACAGATCTGTCTACAACGTACTCCACAAAGCCTGGACTGTCAAGCATCAACTTCTGGGCCCATGGTTGATTGGCAATAGCCTAAATGTGAAAAGAGAAGAGGGGAGAAGAGGGAAACATTTTAGAACCCCAAAAATCAGTTACACAGTACACTGTTACACAATAGCCAAGGGACAGGAAAAGTTAAATGGGATATTCATTCTACACAGTAGTTACACAATCACCACTCAAATCAAGCAGCAGGGTTTAACTGTACTGGAAAATAAGCACAGCTCAGTGCTTATCTTTCAAGTTAAGTAAATTATCACAGCAGTGCCTCTGATATCAAAGCAGCACCCTAGAGCATGGCTGATGCTTCCCCCCACTTCAATTCATAAGGAAATAAGCATTACAGACACAACATGTCTGCTGCATTATTTAAATGGTGAATTCAAGTGGGGCATAATGGAAAAGGACTTATTTCTGACCCCTTCTGGGCTTTAGGAAGGGGTCTATGGCATTCACTTAGAAAAACCCAAACATCCAAGACTGACTGGAACACAACTCAGTACCTGATCTTTAAAAACAAAAAGCACTTACAGTAAATACCCGTAAAGCCCCACAGTGGAGATCAGGGAATGGCTGAGTACTGATGCTCCTGAAGAGTTCCAAAGGCTGGCTAGACAAGGATGTGAACCAGGATTCAGTCATTCTTAAAAGGTCTTCTGTCTGCTGCTCCGGCTGCATGCATCACACACAGAAAGAGTTTGATTAGGATTCTGAAAAGCTTTCATTTCAAGTCTTGAGCATATATTCAATAGTTAAGGAAGTTACTTAAAATAAGCCACAGGCAGATTAAACTGAAATAGTTTAAATTTTCAACAGATTTCCATGAATGAAGAAATGACCTCCTCTATTTCGTTTAGCTTGGAGGACACATTTAAATAAATTGATCTTGGTACACAAAAGAAGTGCTGTGCTGGAGTGCAGCCCTGCCAGACAAATGGAAATGGCTTATTCACTCATTCAGAGCTATACTATTAAAACCCTATCATATTAAACTGTTTCCTCTCATTCCCTTGCCAAGGATGTTTTGACTTCATGTTTTATAAACAGATTTCAGAACACCTGGCTTCTTACAGACAAACTCAAAACTCTAAGCAAACAAATAAACCAAGGAATTTCAAACCAGTGAAGTTAATGACTCAGAACATTAGAAAGCTCCCACTTCCGCCCAAGCTTGATGCTGCAAAAGGTCTTCACACAGTCAGACGCACAATAATTTCATTCTTGGAGATTTAAAGAGAAAAAGACAACAAACTAAACCACAAACTTACAGGCAAGTAAAGAAGAGATGAAATCGCATCCAAGCATCGAAGTCGTAACTCCGTGGGGGCATTCTTTGCCTGGTGCCCTATTTTGCTTAACAGGCTCTGAAATCTACTTCCTTGGAAAATAAAAACAAAGTGATTTTAATTAATTCAGGCAGAGCTCTACAGGAGTAGAGAGTTACCTGTCAGTCCCATTATACTACATTAACTGGTAGAGTGTTGTACATTAAACCTCAGAAAGGTTACTATAATAAAAGCAGTGCAAGGTTCTTTGCTTCATAAGGATCCAAGATAGACCCAAAGCTTTTATGTTAATTCTCCAGACTACCCAAACATTTCCAGAAAGGAAGTTGTGTGTCACAGAAAACAGAGCTATCATTGGAAGTACGGACCCTCATACACTTGTAACCAGAAACCTTCAATCCCATTTACAATGCTCCAATAGCTACCTGCTAATACAGATTTTCACTTAAAAATCACCATTTGGACTAGCAACGAGTAGTCCAGTACCTACTTTAAATCCTTTAAACAGTTGTGTATTAAAAGAAACAATGCAGCCTTTACAGAAAGCATCATTACATGAGTTTTCCTAATGCTGGCAAGAAGCTGATGACATCAGGAGAAAGAAGACTCTAAAATAACACAACTACTGACAGTTTTCAGATACTAACTGGTTTTCTGTAAAACCTGTTTGCCTTCCACATTTGATCCCAGGATTCCTAGTGTGTCCACAGCCACTCCAATCATGGTCGGATCGTGACTTTCTGCCATCTCAAAGACTTTCTCTATAAAGACCGGGTATCGTTCACAGATCTGCTGTGGACTGTCCACAACAGCCAGATTCCCAAAAAATTTAACAAATCCTGCAAGAACAAGAGGAAAAAAAAAAGAAGCATTCAATGAAGGAATAATAACTTCAGCAATGTCAAAATTAAATGCACGCTGAGATCACTCCACTGCTAAACTAGTGCTATTAAAACTGAATACTGACATGAAAGGCACCAGAATAAGGTCAGACCTAAAGAACTAGAGAGTATTTTGGAAGTTAACAAATTCAAGAAGACAGCTGCTAAGTCATGACTAAAAAAGGCTACAACACCACAAACTTCAAAGCTAGATCAGGCTTTCCACATCTTGCCTGTACTACCACTGTTTAGGAGTAATATCAGTGATGTTTTAGACTGTCCTTCAGCATTTTTGATACACATCCAACACACAGTCTCATATTCAAAACCTCACAACAGCTTTCAAACAGAGGCTTAACAGTCCTCTCAGGTTAACTCCTGAGTAAAAGCAAGCAGTCAGCACTGTAAACAAGAAATGCATGATGTTACCTGGCAAATAGAAGCCTGAGAAAGGATCAGACTCTGCTCCAACAATGATATTGGAAATTTTGTCGATAACTCCTTGTTGAGCAAGATACTGACGCCCGTGGGGGGTGTGAGCCAGTGAGGTCACCATCTCTATGCAGGTAGCCCTGTAACAGACAGTTATTTTGGCTATTTCAGATGGGGTTTTGAAGCACTCTGATCAGGAAAAAACTGGGTTTCTACCCTTAAGGCAAAACGCCAACAAAATGGGAGAAATCTCATTGAGAAACTCACTGTGAACGTACCTGACCAGCATGTCATCTCCAGTCAGCTCTCCAATTAACTCTGATATTAGTCCACTGTTCACACAGTAATTTAGTGACTCTGCTGACACTGAAGAGATCTCAACAATTAACTAAAAGCAGAGGGAAACAAAAAAAAAAAACCAAAGGATGGATTTTAAAAACATTATAGTGATAACAATTCACAGTAATGGCCAAATAAGTCTTATAATGCTGACTATACATATATATTAAATACAGACTTTCATGACGTTTTCATAGTTAACTTAAACGTTTGCCTGAAACAAGTTCGTAAAGAGCTCCAAATTCACAGCACATGCATTTGATTTCTGCTGAAAGTCATCTTTCATTCAGATGTTATCCTCATTAAGCTCTAGACTGGCTAAATGCTATTACTTCTCCTTCGCCGTCCCTATCTAGACTGACACATTTGGCATCTCTCTTCTCAGTCTCTTCCCCCCTCCAGAAGTTTCAACAGCACTTCACAGCCGACGCTCAAGTGACTACAGCAGCTATTTTGCTTTCAGAGAAGCAAACATTTCACTGTGTCTTTATTAACTCTGTGTAGGCCTTCAATGCCCTGGGCAACAGAAGTTACAAAATAAAAGATGTAAACAGTACTTCACACCTCTGTAGCATAAACAGAGAAGAGCTATGTCATTATGTGAGGGCAAACACTGCTGCACTCTTCCTACTCCTTTCTAGTCTTGACAAAACACAGACACGAAGGAAAGTTTGTAAACCTGTGATGAATACTAATATAAAGCAAGTCATAAAAGGCAGAGAGCAATGCAGAGCCCAAGAGAACCACAGCACCATGTCAGTGAGATGCTGACCTTGATCACATCCCTACCTCGTACACTCGGTATCGAACAACATCATTTGTTGCCATGACATTTTTCAAGTCACTCAACAAGCTGCTCACAAACAAAGCCTCTAAACCATCTTGTGTCTGTGCTATTCTGGAGAGAGATTTGATGGCCTGGAAGCGAAAACAGGAGCTTAGTATTGAAAACAAACCCACAGGACAATCAGACTTAGTTTCAACGTTTTTAATTAACTTATTAAATCAAGTTCTACATCTAAAATGTTAGTTGTGATTCATTTTTCACTGAGGGGAGCCAGTTATGGCTACTGTGAGCAGAGGCTCTGGCATCAGTTTCAGAGCTAAGTTCACTTTGGCATCAACAGCTACTGGAAGATAACAACATTATGTACATTTTCTGTTACATCTAAGTAATTTCTAGGCTTGAGGCACCTACATGCTTATATCATCTTTCAAGCAACATAAGCTCTCTTCAAAGGACAGCAGATGTCATGATCTCAGACACAGCAGAAAAGGTGTCTTGTGTGGTGTCTACATCAGTTTGCAGAGGAAGAAAAAAAGCAAGCAGCACCTACCTCTTTAGCCACTGCTATTCTCTCCCCACCAATGCAATTTATTATTTGCCTTAATAGCTCAGGACTGTTGAGAACTTCTGTAACAGCATCTGAATTTTCAACAATCCTCCCGACCTGAACATGGATTAGATACAGGATTACAAAAAA
>NW_009936773.1:0-13057 GCF_000696875.1 Nestor notabilis
TATTCTATGATTCTATGATTCTATTATCAAAATTAAAATACTTTTTTTAAAAGGAACAGAAGAGCAAAATGAGCATGTCCCTGTTATACCCTTGTGCTTACATTTAAAATATTTTTTCTCTCAAACTTACAAAAATTTATGTAAGCATTTATGTAGTAGTTGCAACAATATCACAAAAGCTCTCAAATACAGAATAGTCATCACTGAAATGTCAGTTTTTACCTTCAGTTACAACACAGTAAGTATTGCCATTCTTTTCTGTTCTGTCACATTATTCTCTGGTATTTCTTCAAATTGATTTTATGAAAACAGTTATCATTACTGTATCTCAAGGGATCTCATATTCTCAGAAGAAAACAAGTGTCCTCAAGGGACACAAATTATATACAAGAGGAAGGAAATATTTAATTACAGAATGAAAACCTACAAATTACTGATCCACTTGAAACACACTTTATTCATATAAATGAGTGTCTTCATTTAAAGTAGTTCATTACAATGAATAAGACAGCTGTAGCACTTTAGCCATGATGGCAACATTTCTTTTCTTTGTAAAAGATCATTATTGCATATAAAGAAGTAGCGTAGGGGTAATCACTACTTAGAGATCCTTGAAAACTCTTGATATGTCTTATAATACACAATTTCAGCTTTAGCTACTATGTCTGAAAAAGGCTTTATTAAGCATAAAATTTATAGTAAGACTACTGCACAGAAACTGGAGATGTCTACTACAAGTCTGCATCAGGTTTCTGGTTTACAGCTGCAGCTGATGTTTACAGTCATGACCTGCAGAGCCAGGTAGCGTTAAGGAATGTCCTCCAGCAGCTCTAGCTCAGGACCTGGTGCCCAGTTTAGTGCTTGGGAACCCAGGGTCTCTGCCCAGGCTGAGGAAAGCAGACACTGCTTTCCTGTTTGCTACGTATGTATCCCAGGTACACACAGATGGAGAGACACACAAACTCATCCTACAGGCACCCCACACTTGTGGGTCCCCCTAAATACAAGCACAGATACTCCACCTGCATGATGATCTATCCAAGACCTGAGGACCCCTACCTGGCAGGGGATGCAGATTTTCATTCATCAATGGATACACATGCACACTCCAGGCACATCTAATTTTTGGAAGGTATAGACATTAACCCCCATCAGCTGTTATCAGTCACACAGGCTGTGACCTGCAGTCTTGCTTCAGCTGCCGGCACTGAGCACCTCACTCTCCTCACTCACCCAATCCCCCAGTAGCTTGTTTTGAGGACACACACTGTTTCCACCCCAGTGGCTGGAGGTTAAAGACCCCCACTGGCTCCAATAGCTTATTCTGAGATCCTAGTGGCTCCAGTAGCTGACACCACAGACCATAGGCACCCACATCCTGCTCAGCGGGTTTTAGGGAAGGTGATCTTTTACAATGCCTTGAACAGTTCATGGAGAAACCACAGACCCTCCAGAGGTTAAAAAATAAAACAACAATTAATTTTATTGTAAATGTCCCTAAAACTGTGTCAGGAGGAACAAAAGTCTTGCTAAGTTCTTATAAAAGATACGGAGCAGAAGGAGAAAAGGAGAAAGGAAAGAAAGCAAGCAGAAATAGTCTCACCACCCCATGGATCCAGCAACATCTTGGTCAGCGAGTGGAAATTCAGTTGTAGTTCTTTCAGTTGCGGTCCTTGGAGACCTTGTGGTCAGTGAGTTTTGGGATCCAAGGCGGAGATGTACATGCCACATGGTCGAAGGACGGTTTTGCCATTTTATAGGGTCAGGGTCTCTTGGATCCTCCTACTCATCTACAGGGGATCTGGTGACCCCCAGACCCAGTTAACTCTGTGCCCTGACAGGCACCGCAGTGTCTGTGCCTCTGTCTCCGGGGAGTTGATCTTCGCGCCCTCGGGGCAGACACACAGGAAACCATCCCCCACTTTCCTGGAGCGCCATCCCTGCTCTGCCCCCGGCCGTTTGCCCAAGCGATAAGGAGCTGTCAGTTCCTTCTGTCTTTTAAGTTGTTTTGAGACAAACACAAAAAGGGTCTCTTGAGCATCACACACTCCAAGTCTGACTCTTGGCAGCAAGAAACATGCAGGATGGAGAGTTAGATTAGGCAGAGAGGTCCATGTCTCTCTCCATATATTTTTCTTACTGCTTTCCCCTTGCCCATTGTCATCCCGTTTTGACAAAGGTCCTCAAGACAAGTGGTCTTGCCAAACTAAACATTCTTACACTCCGCCTTAATCAATCAGTGTAACTATCCAGGTTTATTTCTCCTTATTGTCTCTTGTTTGCTGGTCAGGTTTGTGCCTTTCTGTGTCTGGTTTCCTCCTTTTCCTTGTCATCCCATTTGGCAAGGTCCTTGATCAGATAACTGCAAAGGAGCTCCTCTCTCCTTCCACATACCCTTACACTAAATAGAAGTCTATGTGATAAATACTGAAGATGGTTAGAAAAATTAAAAAATCACCATGCCCAAAAAACTTTCCACTTTTTGACACTCAGATGTCTTGCACGGATATGCCATTTCCATTGCTCTTTTTGTTATGAATTTCAGAAATAAAGGCACTACTAGATAGAAGCGGGGTAAGACAAGGGAAATCTTGCTGTAAGCAGCTGCTGTGACACAGATCAATCGACCATTTTGTCTGTCACACAGCTCTATCCCTGGAATGCTGTAGGACTATAGTAGTTCTTCTAGACTTCATGAAATTCCAAGAAGGTTAAAGTTGCATTCTATGACTAAGGAAAAGCAAGAGGTTTAAGTTAAATCTTCATTTTTATTTTCACCTTGAAAAATAGTTGTTGCCTGGACCACTTTAATGATAATGAAATTATAGCAAATAAAGTCATAATTCTGGATATTTCCTTGTAGAAAATCATATGATCAAAAGTCTACTTTTCTTCTCTTTTTTTTTTTTTTTTTAACTGAGGAAGGATTTATTGTTGACTACTCATATGATTTAAACCTAGACCCTGCTTCTGGACTTAATTGCAAAAATGATACTGAAATAAACCAAGCAATGGTGTTCTTGTGAGGATTATTTAATTTTGAAAGTGCTCCAAGGATCAGAAAGATTACATGATTATAAGTCTTATCATTCATAATTTTTCAATCCATTTTCTTATTTGGTAAGTGCTGACTAGCAGAGAAAAAGTCCCGGACAATCTGGAAAACTAAATGTTCCAAATGTTTTTCTGCAGAAGGTTTGTGATGTCCTATGTGAAAATAATGAAGATCAAATTTGCTGTGGAAGACGTGGTCTATTTCTTGCAAACAGCATAGACAAGTACTCCTTCTCTGAAATCTTTTCTTAACTCACAAAGCCAAAAAGAATCCCAGTCACTCAGGCATTCTGCAATAACTTTATTGGCGACATTTATTAATAAGTCAACAAGCCAGTCCTATAACTTATAGAAAATAATATGTGAATTTACATTTTTCTTGGCATTAAATCCCAAAAAAAAGTTACACCAGTATATTATTTCAGCAATATAAAATTGAAACTTTACAAATTCACCTGAGGACTGTAACTTGTTTATGTTTATTTAAGTAAAACTTGTTACACTGAAAAGTTTAATAAAATTAATAGAATAAATATTACGGGTCAAAATAAAACAAATAGTGGATAAAACATAATTAATATGTATGTTTTCTGATACAGCATATGATTGAAAATGTAATCTCTCAGATAGAAACTCAGCATAGTTTGCATTCTTTGTACTCCAGTAAACTTGAAACAGGGTAGGAACACTTACACAGAAATGAGAAAACCTATATATCTATTTGAATTCTAACCTTGGATCAAAACTTACAGCTGCTCTAGATTTATACTAGCTATTTAATTTTGGCTTGCTGGCATAAAACTGGAATGATATAGCAGTGAACTGAAGAAATATTTAGCTAACGAGAGCAAAATAACTCACTGAAAAGAACTAATGTTACACTTCTCTTTGAGACTTTGATTTCTTTATACTCTTTTGTAAGTATTAGCACTTTAGTAGTACCATTTACCCTTATTGAAGACACCTTGAGATGTCTTAAATAAGAATAAAATGCAATTTACATCGGCTGTGACACCCCATTACACCACAACAGTAGGAATAGTCTTTATTCCACATAGAAAACTTCTCCAGATAGGTTTGGGTTTTTTTCTGGTATGTGAGAATTCGTATTTCTAAACTGTTTTTCATGTAATAGAATGAGTTTTCTTTCTAACTATATATATAAGTCTTTTTCCTCATGATGTATGGATGTTTTTAGCTGCCTTGTTTACCATTTTGTTAAACTTTGCTATTAAGAAAACAAGCTTGGAATTTTCTAATTGTGCAGTACTGAGATGTAGCTTCATTGCACCTGACTTTTAGCACCTTAGGTTAAAAGTGTAATCTCCCTGGATAGTCAAATTTTGGGATGTAGTAATTGTTCCTACAAATGTGTCTTTCCTTACTTAATAACTGTTTTGGTAGTTTAGGCTTACTGCACTCCAAAACTAAATTCTTAAGTATTTAAATTTAAGGGATAGTTCACATAGTTATAAGGAAGGATTGCTTATTTATTACAGTTGGCAGAAAAAGGTTTCGTACTCTCCTCTTCTAAAGAGAGGGATGAAATTAGTTGATGCTCAACCAAAGATGGAATTAAAATTCCCTTGGATATTCCTAATTAAACTTTGGAACTATCATCTCTGAAAAAGGTACTTTTGTGCATTTGAAAGATGCAAGGAAGAAAACATGGGAAAAAAGATTAAAAATTCTAAAGAGGGATTTTTAAATGTAGATCAGGACTCACTGACTACTTCTAATAACAAGTCGGTAAGAATTAGGTACGTTTTCTTACCCTGTTCAGAAATCCTGTATGTTTTAAAATCTGGGAATGATATCAGCAACAGTTTGAAGCATTTTACTATCACAGGCTTACAAGCACAAAAGAATCCTGAAGAAGTCTTGTGTACTCCATTTGCTTACCAGAAGCACTGTTTCCATCTGTGCTAAGGCTGGAAAAAATAGCTGCACCTTTTAATGTGATTTCTTCAAGGCTAGGCTTTAGAAGCTAATTTTGAAAGGGAGTAGAGACCAAAGTTCGTAGATAATGAGGAAGCGCCCAGGAGACAGTGGGGAGCCCCCTCACTCCCCTTGAGAAAGTGGGATACTTGAGAAATGAAGTGGCTGTACTTAAACATGCACAGTCTAAACCAAACAGGTTCCTGAGATGACAGACCAGCTCTCAGCAGGGAACAGCCAAGCTGGGAGAGGAACAACAAACAGGAATCAAAGGAGATGAGTGTTGGGTCGGCTGAAGACTGAGGAAGAAAAAGGCAGAGTGGAGAAATAATGAGTGGATTGTGGTAACCATAAGTCTGTGTTCAGTTACAAAGCTATGATGTCATAAGAATTACATCAACATGGTGGGACAAATGCTTGCCATTCTGGAATGAGGGGAGGAACTCTTTATGGAAGAAAAAGCAAGTTGTAGATATCCAAATGAGCAGCTCACATGCAAGAACTCTTACATGAAACGGAGTTGACTTGAGAGCTTCTGAGTTGGGATCAGAGGGGATACAGATACAGATAGCCAAATCAAAAAGAAGCAGACATGTCTTGTTTAAACAACTGGAAGAAGTTCCCCAATTGCGAATTATGGTTGTCAAACAAGTAGTGGAATAAACCCTAACCTTTAGTAGATCAGATTTCAGATTGTTCAGGGACATGTTAGGCAGAACCCTACAGAAAGCTATTTTGAAGGCCAAGGTTGCTCAGTAGAGCTATTTGATCTTCAAGGTTAGAATCTATACTGCAGAAGAGCTGTTGATAGTGATGTACAACAAAGCAGGCAGTAATTTCAGGATGCAAACTATCCAAAAGCTTGTACATTTAAAGTAAGTGGATGGGAGTTTGAAACTATCAAAGAGTAAATTAGCATCTCTAGAAATGCAAAGGTGGAATTAGGAATGCAGTTAAAACTCATAAGGGATGTGATAGGCAAGAACAATTTTCTATGTACAATGCTAACAAAAAAAAAGAAAAGTTGTTAACCTATTGTTGGATGGAGTGGGTGACCTAAGGGAACGAAAAAAAAAGGTGGTCTTTTGCCAAAAGAGGCAATGTCTTGAGTCTTTACTGGCAAGGTCTATTCTGACACCTCCCAGGTCTCTGGCTCCATGGATGAGGGAAGAGCATTAAATGTCATTTATTTTTAATTCATTGAGGCTGAAGATGTGGTCTCCTGTAAGAAACTGTTGGTGAGAAAAGGTTTTAGTCTAACCAGAAACTATTTACCAGAATTATTCTCAGAAGTTAACGGTGCAAAAACTGTTTAATGGTCTCACAATAAGCTCATCAATAGTATGAACTGCATCCTTAACAAGTTTGTGGGTAACACTACATTGAGACAGGGGGGTGTTGCTAATATAATGGAGCGTAGGGCTGCCATTCAGAGGGATCTCAGCAAACTGGAGTGCTGGACCCACAGCAGCCTGCCCACGTTCAACAAAGAAAAAGTATGAAGTCCTGAATGTGCATTTAAAACTTCATGTATGAACAATCTGGAGACTGATGGGCGGGGTAACAGCTATGCAAAAATACAGCCTAGGGGTCCAGTATACAAGCTGACTATCAGTCAGTATTCTTCCTGGAAATACAGGTTAACTAATTAGTGAGCTAGACCAACAGGAGTGTATCCAGTGGACCAAGAGAAGTAGTAATTACTCAACACTTACGAGGCTGTGTCTGTAGTATTTGACTGCACAAATTACTGAGCACCCTAATGTAAGTTTTATATTGACCTTGCTTTGTACAGGGTACAAAAACAAATTACATGCAAACATTCTTCTCAAAGTAAATAATTACACAATTTTATAAGAAAAGCATTGCAAAGACCTTAAAATTTGTAGTAATATTAGTAAAAATGAACTGGATTCATAAAGGCTAGAAAGGTTTGTCCCTTGCAGATTTCACTATAGTCATCTAACTTGTTCTTGACGTTTTGGAATGTGTGAAATAAATCAGGATTTGGATGAGGACATGGCCTTCTTTATTCGGCTCTGAGGCTCTTTTGGCTTGGGCAGCTCTTACATATTTATGGGTTATCAGTGCTACATAGGAGATAAAAATGCATAGAGCTGGAAACAACTGGAATCTGACTGAAAATGTTCCTCAAAGAGGTACGTTTAATGATGGCATTCGATGAATTAGTTTAAGGTTCTAAAACAACAGATGTTATTCACTGGACCTACAGAAGTAAAGTAAAAAATTCTGTATTAACAGTTAGGTTATGGTGGTATCACTGGTATGTTATTGTGAAGTATCTTGAAAATAATTTTTAGTTAATTTTATTGTCATAATTATAAAAGGCTGTTTAAGGTCAGATTAAAGTTTTCAAAGGGAAAACAAGGAAACAAAATAAAACTGAACTGAGAGGTTTGTGCTAGTTTTTGTGCTTTATAGTATAATAAAATTAAGAACACTGTTTTATTGCATATGCTTGTGCAATGTGTTGACTAAGACTTAATGAGGTTAATGGAAAATTTCCAAAGGTTACCATTTATTGTAATTAATATTTAATTTGCATTGAAAGATTTAAGTAAGTGATTAAGTGTGAATAAGCTGAAATAGGAGAATTTTATGTGCCATTGAAAAATGAACTTCAGCCAGAGGTTTTTCTTCATATTCCAGTCCTCGTATCTGGAAGCAAGTAGTTTGTATATTACCTTTTAAAAACCTCACTTGTATTTTCTATCACATATGAAAACTGATACAAAACTTGGTTCAGTAGTACCTAATGAAGCTTCCAGAAAAGAGTTATGGAGCTACCCACCCTTCAAGCTAAAAAATCATCCTAAGAATAATCTATCTGGGACACAAAATTCAAGAGTCACCCATAATAAAGACCATTACCCAATCATTATTTTATGCCCGCATTACTAATAAAACTGATAGAACCAATAATTTGGGTTGATACTTGCTATCCATTTGAAAAATCTTTTCATTTTTTAATTGTCGTCAAATTAATATGAATCCCAGACAAACTCATGCTGTCCTGTTACAATTCCTTTCAGAAATTGCAACCAGTGAATGAAGATCTAAAACAGAAAGCAATTCATGAGGTCTTTTGTTTTGTTTGAGCCCTGAAGACCTCAGATTTCATTTATTATTTTTTATCTTTTTCTTTTGTTTTCCTGGGTTTTATTTTATTTTTACTTTAGCTGCTGTTCACCAAGTTTGTTGGAGGCTCCATCCCCAGTATTAGGTTGTTAGACTTTTTTTCTCTCTAGTTGTAAGATTTTGTTGCTATCCCTAGACTCTCATCTCTCAAGTCATCATAGTTTATTCCAGAATCACTTATTTCACACTTTCCTTTAGTTGATACAAAAGGTTCTGCATTATTATCACACAAGTATGAATAGCAATCTTTCCTACCTGGGTGATATTTTAAAATCTTTCACTGATCTGCAAATCCTACTCTGTCACAATCACTTTCTTGCTCAGTTTAAGTAAGTCTGGGTTACAGATATAGATGCTCAAACACACAGATATGCTTTTTCTCTTTTTGTGTGTTGGAATACCCATCATCTAATAGGCATTAAAGCTGCCCCTGAAGCAAAATATCCCACCACAGAAAACAGAAATTAAATAACTACATTTAACTGCTTCTTGAAATCCTTTCATTTTACAGTATGTCTAACATGACCGAAATGATCCATTGACTATATCGAGCTAATCAAGTGATCAATTGGCTGGAGATGTCATTGATGCCTAATTCACATATAAACATTTTAAATATCTTAATCCCACCACATGGGAAAAATATCCTGAATATAGATCTATATTTTCTTTCTAGGTGATGTATACCATTAGACATCTTCATCACAGACTAGGATATACAACACTCATGACCCTGGTAATTGCACTGATTATAGCAGAATTCTGTCAGGTTATGTGATAAAAGCTAAACTGCACACTTAGAAAAGAGTAAAGAGAGTAAAAGGTGGTGATGTTTTTTGGGAGAATTCCAAATAATACTCTGCCCCCTCTTCTCCCTGACCATTACAGGGTCCATCAGCCCTTCAAAGGCCCTTTTCCACAAGCATAAAGGAGCACAGGAGGGTCTAATGGCAAGCAGGAACCCAAATTAAGGACTCAGGCCCTTCCCATGCCTGTCACAGGAGAGCCTCAGCCCCAGTGAGCAAGTTTAAAATCCTCTAAATCCTCTAAAATGACTCAAGGCGAACAGATCTCCAGGACACATTTTGAACTGATGATGGTTGCTGCCAAAGAGTGTGGGACATGTTATGAGGATAAAAAGGGTTGACTGTGCTCAAATAGTTTGCTGGTTGGTATGCTTGTCTGGCAATGTCCTGTGCCTGATCAGCACAGTCTGTCCTGTCTTCTTCTTTAACTCATTCCTGTGTGAGGGATTCTCTGTTTGGGGTGCATGTGTATGTATGGCTGACCTGGGGGCCAGCCACCTGAATCAGAATGTGTGCCTGTGGTGCCAGGAACTGGAAAGACCAAAACGAGTGGACTTAAATGGCAATGACTGGGGTGGGACCTGGGGTCACAGGGATCCAGTGTCTGTGGTGCAGTACAGGCATCTGCTGTGAGTACTCCTGCACTCACAGGAGTGAGTGAGGGGCTGGGTGCCAGCTGCTAGATGGGGTTAGTGGGCTGAAGGGACCAGAGTGAGTGAAACAAAATGCCAGCCACTGGGTTGGGACCAGGGTTACAGGGATACATATGTCCATGATGATAACAACTGGCAATGGCCTGGGAGCAGGGGACGTGTGCTTCTCTGAGAAATAGAACACGGGAGGGGATGGCTATTGGTGGACCATGGTGCCTGGGACAAGGCACCCTGGTATGTGTGTCTAACAGTGAGAGCACAGGGGAGTTGGCTACTGGAAACTAGGGGAGGAGGGTGAGGCCGCTGGTAATGCCTGTGTTTTTGTGATTGCTCTGTGATTTTGTCTGTGATTTGGAATGTACAGGTGCATGTGCAGGTGCATGTATGTGTCTCTACAGACTTTTCTATGTACACTCCACACACACATGCCTGCTAGGAATACATGGTTGGCCTAGTTACAGGCTGGACATCAGGGAATGAAGTTATGGCAGCCTTGCTTCTCTCAGGCTGTCATTATTAGGCAGAATGGTTTCCTCTAAACAAATGTAATCCACAATAATCAGTAGATCACAGTAGTACTTAAATCAGAATTTCTATCAGGATTTAACCAGTGACAAATACTTTCACTTAGTGGCAACTCATTTCATAAACTGGTATATGGACATAGTATTGAAGCCTAATGATTTTATTACACAAAATATTTGAATCCTTACCAAGTAAATATCAAATCACTTTTAAGACTTCCAAGATAGGTACTGACATTTCAGCTCACTGATGAACTTTACTCATATCCAGGATTCTTCAATCAATATAGTCTGTTTAGGAAGAAAGGATTGTTGTTTATAATAAAGGAATCACATGCGAACGAACAATGTAAAATTTATCTCATTACTCCCATTTGCAAAGACTAATATGCAAAATTGATTACAAGTAATCTATATTTGTAATAGCTATCAGTATCTTATCTACTTGACCACCCAATCACTCAAGTCTCATTAAGTTTCTTAACATATAAAAATGCTAAGAAAAAGTTCACAATACAATAATTTTTCTTTTTTTTTTCAGTTCTTTTTCGGGGTAATTACTGTAAACTAAAAGGTTTGATGATTTTATTTTGGTTTGGTTTTTTAGGGCTTTAGCCCTGATCACCAATGTATTTCGTACCTTGTTTTGTGCCACACGTACCAAAATGGAGTTTGCTAGAATAATGATATTTTTTCCGCAAGTATCTTCTGTGGCTGAAATATCTTATCCAAGTTGTCTCCTCTGATTAGTTTTCAATATTAAGGACTAATATAGCTATAATTATGCTGACGTGAATAAAGTTAATAGAAATTTTAATAGAAGTATAACTTTATTACAACTGAAATTCAATAGATTTTGAATTAGAAAGTAAGCATTTTGTCTGCCAGGCTACATGGTCTTTAGATAATGTAAGCTACAGGAACATAGACATATTATTCAGCTACTTGAGTGTTCACAGGCTTTACTGTTAAGGTAATAGAGATATAGTCAAAAGAATTAATAACAGAATACTAGTTCAAACCAAGTTCAAACTTAAAGTGCTCCTCAGTTTCTATTGAGTTACCTATATGAAAGACAGAGTTCATTTTCCCTAGGCTATTTGTCAAACATGAACAAGATCTTCTTTCACTACGTTTGTAGACTTCATGGGGTTTTTTTCCATAACCATTGAGGTAAAATTTCTGTTAAGGCTAAGAGAAGTTTGTATTCAGCTGTAGTAGTTATTTTTCTCCTTCTTAGTAGCTGGTGCAGTGCTGTGTTTTCAACTTTATTCTGAGAACAACGCTAACACTTCAATGGTTTTAGTTGTTTCTAAGTAATGTTTACTCTGACCAAGGACTTTCTTAGTCTCATGCTCTGCCAGGGAGGAGGGGCATGGGAAGCAGAGACATCTGACCCAAACTAGCCAAAGAGGTATTCCATACCACAGCACGTCATGCCCAGTATATAAACTGGGGGGAGTTACCCAGAAGGCCAGATTGCTGCTCGGGTAGGGCTGGATATTAGTCAGTGGGTGGTGAGTATCACTTGTGTTTATTGTTTTCTTTTCCTTTTCTTCTTTCAGTTGTATATTATCTCCCCTTGTTATTTCTATTATCATCATTACTATTGGTGGTAGCAGTAGTAGTTTTGTATTATACCTTAGTTACTGGACTGTTCTTATCTCAACCCATGGGGTTTACATTCTTTCGATTCTCCTCCCCATCTCTCTGGGGGAGTGGGTGGGGGAAGGGCTGAGAAGGAAGGGAGTGAGCTAGCGACTGCGTGGTTCTGAGTTACCGGCTGGGCTTAAACCATGACACACAGAGACAGGATTCTACAGGCAATTAGGAGATATCTCTGGATAGGTAGCTCTTGTCCTTCTGGGAGATTTTGATTTCCCACACCTCAGCTGGGAATACCATACTGTCACTGTTAAGACAAGTAAGGCTATGAAATTCCTGAAGTTTGCAGAACGTAGTTTCTTCCCACAAGTACTTGATGAGCCAACTAGGAAAGGTGCCCTTCTAGACTTGCCCTTTGTGAGTCAAGAGGGACATGTGCAAGGTGTGATGGTAGGAGGGTGTCTTGGCCACCCTAATCCTAAAGACTTGAGCTCAAAATTTTGGACATCATGAGAGAAAAGTTCATCAGAGTCACTACCCTGGATATCAAGAGAGCAAAACTGAAGCTGCAGAGGAACCTACTTAGCACGTTCCTCTGAAGGGTCTCCTGGGTATGAGCTTTTGAGGACTTAGGGCACCACGAGAGATGTTTAGTTTTAAAGAATCACCTTTTGAAAGCACAGGGACAACAATCGCATTGTGTCAATGGAAGTCAAGCAGGTTCAACAGAAGAGCAGCTTGGAACTCCTCCTGGAACTGGGACACGAACAGAAATTGTACGCTCTCTAGAAGCAAGGTCGAGCTTCTCAGGAAGACTACTGAGCTGTGGCACACACATGGAGGGAGACATCACGAAAGGCCAAAGCCCAACTAGAGATGAAACTGGCCAGTGTTCTGTCAGACAACAACAAAAGGTTTTTTGAAGTATGCTAATAACAAGCGGAGGCCTAAGGAAAGTATCAGACTGATACTTTATGAAGATGGCCACTGAAAACTGGGGATGAAGAAAAGACAGAGGCATTTAATGCTTTTGTGTTGCCTCAATGTGCATGGTAGACCTGGGGCTCCCTGGTCCTGTGAGTCAGAAGACCATGGCTGCAGGAGCTGTGACTTTCCATCAGTGGACACTGCAGTTGTAAGGGAGCAGTCCTTGGGGCCGAGGCTGGACATGGGCATCCTGGGGAGAGCCCCACAGGGCCCTGCCCCACCTGGGCCCCCCCATTCCAGACCTGAGGTCACCATGGTGTTCCGTTCTAACCTGGTGCTGGCCCAGCAATGGCCCCGGTGCCTGCAGGGACGGGGCTGCGTGTGGCAGCAC
>NW_009936774.1:0-12372 GCF_000696875.1 Nestor notabilis
TCCAGCCCTAACTATTCTATGATTCTAGGTTGCTCAGAGCCCCATCCAACCGGATGCTGAATGCTTCCAGCAATGGGACATCTACCACCTCTCTGGGCAACCTATTCCAGTGCCTCACCACCTGCATCATAAAAAATTTCTTCCTTGTATCCAGTCTGAATCTCCCCTCGTTTATTCTAAAACTGTTGTCCCTTGTGCTATCCTAAGAGGCCCTACTAAAAAAGTTTGTCCTCATCCTTCTTAAAAGCCCTCTTTAATTATTGAAAGCCTGCAATAAGGTCTCCCTGGAGTCTTCTTTTTTCCAGGGTGTACAACCCCAACTCTTTCAGCCTGTCCTCACAGGAGAGGTGTTCCAGCCCTCTGGTTGTTTTTGTTGCCATTATCCGGACCCTCTCTAACAGGTCCGTGTCTTCCCTGTGCTGAGGACTCCAGAGCTGCGTGCTGCACTCCAGGTGGGGTCTCACCAGAGCAGAATCACCTCCCTTGACCTGCTGGTCAGGGGAGCTCACAACACAGTTGGCTTTCTTGTCTGTGAGCACATGCTGCTGATTCATGTCCAGGTTTCATTCACTAGTACCCCCAAGCCTTTCTCCTCAGGGCTGGTCTTAATCTCTTCATCCCTATCTGATGTTCCTTTTTAAGTAATTGAGTCCCCTTGTGAAAAACTGAATTTGCCCCACTCTTGGTGTTCCTTGGAAAGAAGATGTGGACTCTGACATCTTTGTCTTTGGGGATTTCCAAGACTCAGCTAGACAACATTACAACTTTGGTGATCTACTGCTGGCAGTAGTCCTGTTCCTGGTCTGGACACCATGGCCATCACTGACATGACCGTGTCCATGTCCTTGAAATACATTCACGTCCTTT
Organism: Nestor notabilis; assembly: GCF_000696875.1. NCBI lineage: Eukaryota > Metazoa > Chordata > Aves > Psittaciformes > Psittacidae > Nestor > Nestor notabilis. Next base: position 868 of record NW_009936774.1, read on the forward strand.
CAACTGCTGATTCATGTCATGTTTACTTATATCGCCTACCCTCCTTCGTCAGTGGGCATCAGTCACTGGAAGGATGAAGACTTCCAGTGAGAGACAGCCCATAACTCATGGTACAAACTTTGGCTACGATCATTTTGCAACATTTCAATACCAACAAAACAGCTTAACACAGCTATTAAAAATGCAATCGATAGTGCCTTTTATTCCAGTTATTTGAAATGGTATCACATTTGTTGGGAAAGAGGGATTGGTTGTCACACCTGTACCGGTATGGGTGTGCCAAAGCTGAAGGAACAATAGGTTGTTATTTGTTGGGTCCTCAGGAACATCTAACAGGCAATTTCTGGGAGCACAGAAGTGCCTGCATTGCAGTAGGAAAGGCTTCAATATATTCCTTACTGTTCTGCCTTCTGGAAAAATTGGATGGAGGTCTGGGTTATAAACCTTAGCAGTATCCTCTGTTACTCTCTGATTCATGGCAAGCATTTGAGTCAGTGGATTAACATCTACTTTGAGTCTCTTCCAGCACCTCAGAGAGTAAGGCCACTTGCTAATAAAAACCACATTATTCCATGAAGATCGACAAGCGGAGAGCTGTTTTTCACCATTGAGTGAAATGAAGTCTCTTTGCAAAGAGGGAATCAGGCTGCTGATAGCCTTGCTCAAGCACAAGAGCATCATGGGCTTAGGTGGCAGGGCAAGTTGGGAACAAGCTAGGAGACAGTAGTTCTCAGTAAAAATGTAGTTGACAATCTCAGAAGAAAGCTGATCTATCGCCTCAACTGTTTAAAACAGATACAGGGTGGAGAGGTTCAGGTGACAGGAGAGTTGCGACTAAGGGACTGGATTGCTTGCTACCTTAAACTGGAGGATTCAGCAGTGGGATATCCACTTTGCCACAGGTTGTGGTGGATGCTAAAAGCCTAAAAATGGAAGAAAAAATAGAGTTTCAGAGCAAGCAACCATAGGTGGCCTTAAATAGCATGAAAACTCCCACTTGAACAGGTTCCTGCAGGCTGCTGCAGGCAGGAAGGTGACACAGGAAAAGTCAGGCTATGCATTTGCTCCAGTTTTCTCTTCTCTTTGCCATGACTCCTGGAGAGCAGAGGCTGGTGGGAAGGATGCTACAGTTATGAACAACCTGCAGCAAATGTTCTCCTGCAGCCCCCAGTCATATGGGAAGGATGTTTGCATCCACTGAAGAAAGCAGCAGCTGCCTGTGCTGCTTCAGGCAGTCTGGCAGGGCATGGTGCTTGGGCACATCCCAGCTGTACTTGTGCCATGCATGTGAATCTCTTGCCATAAATATGGGAGCTTGTCTTTCCACCTGAGTAATTACGGGGGTAAAAGCAAGCAACACCCTTGAAGGAACAGCAGAGGACAATAAAAACTGCTTCCGAGCTGCTTTTCAGCACATCAGCCTGGGGCGGCACCACTGAAAGCCTTTTTCCCGAGGCACTGGAGTGCCCCTGCTTCTGCTGAGACTGGGAATGCCCTAGAAATGGTTTGGCGCTCGCTAATTGGCCATTTCTGCCAACTTGAACCTAGCACAGCAGCAAGGCAAAGAAGGACAGAGGAGAAAGAGCTGGTTTTCCTACCATCTTAGTCTCCCCGGCAGTGGGGGAAGAAGTGAGCCGAGCAGGTTAATAAGCTGTTAGTTTAAGTCTGGGTTTGTTATGCAGAGGGGGTTGGTTCCCACTGCAAGCTGCCTCCCTGGCCAGGTCCCAGGCTGTGATGCTGTGGTATCACCTCTAATTTTGGTAGACTCCTCCAGGCTGTTTTTGTAAAGGCTGGGTTCAAATGTGCTCAGAAAGATGTGGAGGAAGCTCCTCATCTCATCATACTCCCTCGCCATCCTGTCAGTGGCATTCCCACCCCCGCAGCAATAAGAGAGTGCTCTGGGGGTCCTATCTGCCACACACAGCCCATGAATCATTCAGTTGAGCTGTGCTCATACATTTGCAATCCCACGTAGTCCAAAAGACAGGATCCAGGCCTCAGGGATTCAATTATGTACACACAGCTCGGTCTTTCTTTCCTTGATCCCTCTGCGCCCATTCATTTTGCTCCATCCTGTGCTGTTCTCTGCTGTATCAGTCACAGATGGGTGATTTATCCTTGCCTGTTTCCCACATGAACCCCATCTATCACCTGTCTGCCTTTGAAATTAATTTACTGGCTGGCCAACTGCCCACTTTGCATCCCTGGCTCCCTCCCATCTGTGTGTAACATGGAGGGTGTTATCCCATGGAGGGGAAAGTGAGCATCTCATGATGGCTGTGTGTGTTGCAGCAGACTATGACCCTAAGGAGTGTTGTTGACTTTTACGGAGTGCAACCCTAAAAGTGGGGAAAGGGCTGCTGTGAGTTACTCATATGCTTCTGGAGGATCTGCTCATGCTGTCAGTCATCAATAGAACAAAGCAGCAGCCTTCATAGAATGGTTTGCGTTGGAAGCGACCTTAAGATCATCTAGTTCCACCCCCCTGCCACAGGCAGGGACATCTTCCACTAGCTCAGGTTGCTCAAAGCCCCATCCTGCTCTCAATCCATTCTCTGCCCAGCCTATATTTGTGCTTGGGTTTGTCTTGATGCTTGCACTTGGCCTTGTTGAACTTTGGTGCAACTGATGCTTGCATGAGCCCACCTCTCCACCTGGTCATCCTCTCTGGATGGCATCTTTTCCCTCCAGTGTGTCGACCACACCACACAGGTTGGTGTTGTCAGCAAACTTGCTGAGGGAGCACTCAATCCCACTGTCCATGTCACCAACAAAGATGTTAAACACCACCGGTCCCTGATCCCTGAGGAGCATTGCTTGTCATTGGTTTCTAGTTGGACATCAAGCTGCTGATCACAACTGAGTGTGACCATCCAGACAATTCCTTATCCACTGATTAGTCCATCCATCATGTCTCTCCATGTCTCTCTGCCTTCTGCCTGTGGATTGCTGTGATACTCAAGTCTTAAACAAGGGCTCTAGTAGTACCTGGAGCCTCCAGAAAGCTCCTGAAGGGGTGTCCTGATGGGCAGAAATCAAAATAGTTTTCCTTTTCTCCCTCCTCCAGCAGTTTTTATTTTCTGCTGTTGTTTAGAACTCAGCTAAGCACATCTATCTACTTGATCTGTCGTGGACAGATTTACAGGTGCTGACTTTGACTTCTGCTGTCTGTGTGTGCGAGTTCAAATGATGCATTGCAGAGCAGGGCCACACATCCTGCTGGAGGGGGAATGCACTTTGTCTTAGTGATTTGCCCTGGGATCATAACCATTTTGGAGGGAGGTGGCTGGTCCTTATGTCTGGTTGCATTTCTTATGTCCAAAGTTTTGTCAAAGAGCAGAAACTCCCAAGACAGGCTGTAGAAACTTCTTTTAACTGCTTAAGCTGTAGAATGAGACAAGGTTAAGAGAACCTGCCCAGAATGCTGCTCACTTTTTCTTCATGCTAAAGCTAAACTCTGTAGATGACCTACAGCTATAGAGCAATAGCCAGGCTGGTGGATAGCACGAGCTGTTTTCATCTGTGAAAGGGCAGATTGTCCATGGGGGTGGGAGGAAAGCTGCTACTTAATCATCACAGTGCTTGAAAGTGAATTGATCCAGCAATACTTGTCTTATTTCCATATGGGAAGACACTTTGAAAAGTCAAAGGCATCTTCTTTAATGTCCACCTATTTCTCACACAGTGTGTGTGTGTTACTGCCTGCACTGCTGCCAGCCACAGCTGTGGGGTCTGTGTTTTCATTAGAAACCTAAGTGGTGCTGCTGGGTGGAAGACCTGCAAAAAGCAGGAGTGCCCAAAACACTGCCTGTGCTTGAGGGTGATGGAGGAAGGTAAATCTCAGCTTTGTTTCCCCCTCACCCTCTTATGGCCTGTTCTGGACCTTACTTCTCCATCACAAAGCTGTGATTTTTTCTGCACTTCTTGCTTCTATGTTTGGGGCAGTCAGTGTCTGGGATTTGTATCAGTAGGCCTACGTTCTAGACAAAGCTTGTTTTTAAATAGTGCTAGAAATGTTTTTTACCTGCATGATCTCTTTTCCAACAACAAAGGCAATTCTCATGTGCAATAGAAAAATCTCGGTTTTCCTCTAGATTTTCAACTGCTTTCTCCCCCACACGTTTGGGGGATATTTTGAGGGGGCTGAAGGATGGAGAAAAATGTTTTCTCTCTTCTGCAGATGATCCTGTTACTGCAGAGCAGAATCACAGTTACGTGAACTGCTCTGAGGTTCAACACACGTGTCTAAGCCTCCCCAGCTGTTACTGGAAGTATCATGCTTTTGGATTTGTTCCATGCCCACAAGCAATGTAAGTTCAGGAACTGCAAGAGCTCAGTATTTTTTTGTCTGTCGGTGCTCTCAGGCTCCGTTGAGCCTGACTTTTCTGATCTGGGGGGCCCTTTTGACCTGGTTCACTAAATTCCTTAGTGAGAACAACCAGGTCTCATTAGTGCCTTAGGAATCCTTACCTTGCAAGACTGTTGGCTTCTTTGCAAGAGATTTTAATGAGTTGGAGGGGAGGGAAGAGTGCAAGAGCAACAGTTCCTGACCAAATTAGTTGAGCCAGCTAAGACATCAAGATTTGGCCATAGCTGGTTAATGAGGTCGGTGCTGGTTGGAGGGGTGAGGATGGTTTTCCCAGCTCCTGCTCTGGCTGAAGGAATCTACAGGCTGCTTCTTGTACCTACCATGTGGTGGCAGCGTTGCTCGCAGTATGTGCTCTGTGCCTCCTGCTCGCATGGCTGGTTTTGTCCGCAACGTTTTTTTTTTGGGTGAATAGACCATATATGCTGTCAGCTGGATAATACCGTACTGTAATGTAGTGTGTTCATCCCCGCAGCATCAGCAACCTACAACTGCTTCCTTTACTTGCCGCGCTTGACGCACTTGAGACAGCTATAATTCAGTATGAAACAGCCCATTCCACTAGGCTGGGTGCTCCAACATATATTGTCAATGCTCCATGAGTCACAGGGCTGTGCAGGAATGAGGACGTGAAGATGTCAGGGGCATGTGAGACCTCACAGCCTTTCAGGTCCCTGTGAGCAAGGACTGGTAGCAAGTAGCAAGGGCCACCTGATACCCTTCCCTTTTCCCCTGCTAATTCACACAGGATTTGTCTGCTCCATGCTGTGCCTCATTCTGAGCCACGTTTTGGAGGGCTGGGGTCTCTCCTGCTCACAGGTTTTCCTGCGCTGGTGCTTGAGGGGAGGAAGGAGACAGGTTGTATTTATTTTGATTGAGCTTCAGTGTTGTGTTTGGCAGGGCTTTCCAGCAGCAATGGCTTAGCAGGTTGTGGGCATACTTGGGAGTGAGTCACCAAGCAGTAATGACAGTAGGAAGAGGAGAACATAAATGCTTTGAGTTGTTCAGCTTTTCCGGATGGGAACCAGGCATAGGGGCAAGGTTTACTTGGAGTAGCAGAAAGCATCTAAACTGAAAGGTCAGCTGAGGTGATCGGGAGACATGGCTCAGCTCATATCTTCATGTGTCCCTGTTACCAGCTGACGTGGAGAATTCCTGGCAGATGCATATGATGTTGATAGGAGAACTTTCTACCTGTCAGCTTCTCTAGCCAGGCTGATGTGGCTGTCTTAAGGCACATATGCTTCAGTACATGCTGGCTTTACTAGGAATCATCCAAACACCTCATATTTAAACAGAGAAACACTTACTGCTGTAATAAAAGTGCCCTCATAGAGGTTACAGTGTGCTGCAACTGGTTTGCACTTCACTGAGCCCCAGTAGAAATGATGTGTGTGGTTTCCAGTACTGTTCTTTCCCTATGAGTTTGGCTTCATTGGTGTTTCTGATCAGAGATGCATATATGGGATAGTAATTAGCTAGGAAATATTGTGTAGGCTGCACTTTAGCAAGACTGCTGCTGGTGTTTTCCCTCTGCAATATATGCTGGCCAGGTGGCCTGAGTGAGGGAGCTCGGTTCCCTCTACATTTGTTGTGCTTCTGATATGTATGCCACACTGAGGACTGATACCCTATGGGTACATTGCCATTACTCTGGGATCCTGCAAATCCCAGTTTTCCAACATTTAGGGATTCTGTTGCTTTCAGGCACTAACCCTGCAATAATGACCAGAGTAGAAAAACCTGCAGAAAAGGTAGGGCAGGGGGAAAGTAGATGTTGATCTCACAGCATTTCTCTTAAACATACATTTAAATTGTCTGGAGAACTGAATCTGAGCTGGTGGGTTTCCTTTTCGGCTTATGGCACAGGGGGGACCCTTTGCAGCAGATCTACTTGGTACAGGTGGCTTTGAGTTTCAGGTGGAGGGCTTGGAGCTAAGAGATGGATTTGTTTTAGAAACCAAACATAGTGCAGTGACTAATGACAGGATAATAACAGTATCAAGCTTTGGAAGGAGCTACAATTGCTGATGGCAGTGACTCCATGTGCAAAGGACAAAGAAGTTGTGGCTTCTTACTAATGTATTTGCTATATTTTATCATGGAGCTTTTCCTGCTAGTAAGTGGCGCTATGTGAGCTCCTCACACACTTGCACTGGTCAAGGAGGAGATGTTCCCTGTTTTTTTGTGATTCCCATTAGTTCCTTGGACGTTACTAGGTTTATATATCAGACTCTGGAAGCAAACTGGTGGCTGATGCTGAGATTGCCCCTGTGGCTATACTGCCTGTACAGAGGCAAGGAGTGATCTGGCCTGTGGAGCAGCACCCTTGGGTGCATCCATCATGTGAATGATGAGTACGTGTGTGGAGAAAAAGAAGCTGAAGCCCAGGCCCCTAGATTACACATTTTCATGGCTATAGTGCTCTGACCTCTTAAAAAGGCCTTCAACCTTGGGTTAGGCATGTTGACATTTGGGGTAGCCAAGGTTACTGACATTCCCCCCAAATGCAGTGTTAGAGGGGTTTTGGGAATGGTGGTATTAAAGAAACATGGCTGAGGGGTATCTCTAAAAGTGGCAATGGAAAAGCATCAGGGATATATCCTAACCACTCAACTCTGACTTTCTTTGGTTGCTACCAGCTCTGAGTCTGAGCAGATGGTGACCAGAGGCTGCAAAGTCTCATATGCCACATGAAGGGGGCCAAGAAGGGCTAGAGGGAAGTCCCAAGCTCTGCCATACTTCCAGGTAGGTATAGGGAGGGAAGATCTCTTGTCTCTGCATCTCAGGGTAATCTTTGTGGGTGAACTGGATGTGCAGCAATCCTCAAATGTGATCTGATGCTCTGTTTCAGTTGTCTCTTCAATCTGTCTGTGTTCTACATGCCCATTTCCACTATGATCATACTTGACATGGATACATGGAACCTCTGTGGTTTCTAGGAGATATCATCAAGCCTCTTCCACAGGCACCTGGGAACCAGACATGGAACAGATAGTGAAGCAAGAATTTGGGCCTGGGACTACTGCTCAGAGCAGCTTAGGCGTTGGTTTGAGTCTCCCAAAATGCAGTAAGGGCTAGAAGGGGAATGCCTATGCTCTGTGCTCATTTGATGCCAGATCTGGAGCACGTACCCAACCAAGAGCACTGCTGAGAACTAGAGCTTCGGCCAGAAGTTTTGGAGAAGTTGATAATTTTCACTCTAAAGTGCAGCCTCAGCCTTGTGGCTAGTGGAGCTTCTATCACTGCCGTCAGGGCAGAGAGGACAGACTGAGCACACAAACCAACTGCGGGCATCCTCCAAAGCCTATCAACACCAGGAGCCAAAGAAATTGCCTTGGAAACTGCAGTGAAGCTGAAGGTGCAGGGAGATCCTGGCAGGCTAACTGGAATTGCAGTGTAGATACCACCCCTGATGCTGGCATCAGGCAGATCTCAGCACTCCTGGGGATTCTCATCCCAAGCTGGATGTTAGAAAGGGACATCCTGGTACAGCAGGATGCTAGTCAGCTTTTCAGTTGCCGGTCTACCCACCTTGGGGAGCATGAAGAGAGACAGGGTTCATATCAAAGTACTTTCTCCCCAGGGAAGTAGTTGACTCACCGCTCTTAGTGAGTCAACTGCGCCTGTTCCTGGGTTATGTTATCCTCTTAGAAAGATGAGTGAGCAAAGCAGGTACGTTTGCAGCAGTGGAGGAAAGGGATTCTGGATGGAATGGGAAACGAGATGGACTGGAAGACCAAGCAGCAGACTCTTTGCCTAAGGGACAAAGAGAATGAAGTAGGCTACTCACTTTTTTCTTTGCCACAGGCTAATTAAGGGATCAATGTAATGCTGGAAACCTCCGAATGCTTAATGGAAAAGCAGCTAATTAATTAACATTACAAATCATAATCAGTAAGGAATTAATCTTTCATGAACTTAATTAGGAATGGTGAATGGATGGGTACATAGGAGGATGACTTTTGGAATATGAATTATGGTTGTTTCTTTCCAAATCACTACTATTTAATAAAAATATAAAGACACAGAGCAATATTACTGAGCAAACAATGCAGAAGGGAACAAGGCTGTGTAATGATCCCAGCTAGGAGTGGTAATTGATTTGTTTGTTGGGAAGGCTCACAAATTGAAAATGGTGTTTGGCATGATCATTCTGTTGCTGGAGATGACCATTTGCTTATGGTAATAAAGGGCTAAATTGTCTGTGACTGTCTGCCTGGAAGGCAAAACTGATTGTGGCTGAGCCTTTGCGTCCAGTTCCCAGGCTTGGCTATGGTTACTGCCCAGGGACCTCAGGAGTTCTCTCATCACAAAGTAATATCATGTAGATGAGAAACAGTTTTCAGAAGAGAAAAACTGACCATAGTGCTTTCCAAGGGCTGTACAGAAAGAGATTGGAAGGCCTGAGAGGACTGCAGTGGTCCGGACCATGACACTTCCCTATCTGGCATTTTCCTGAAGGGTGTGTGCTGGCTCAGTCTGGATTTAAAACCTCCAAGTGATGGTTCCCAGGACGTGTGGATCCACCTGTGCATTTACAGACTGTTACAAACATGTCTCTTATTTTGTGTTTGTGTCAGGGATCAACTTCCCACTTTTTGACCCTCTTTTACTCTCTTCTGCTGAGCAGAGGTCCTTTCTGCACCAAGGTGATGTGAATGTGTTTGGGCTGCTCCCAGCAGTGCCAGGCAGAGTTCTAAGTGAGCAGAAAACCCTGGCTGTAGTTTGAACAGCTTTTTGCCTTGGTTGATCAGCTCTGTTTCCTGTTCAGTCCTCATTTGACGATCATTCTGCTAATAATTGTTCTTTAACTTGGCACTCAGAGAGAGAATTGAGTGAGGCTAAGGACTCATTTGGGGTGCGGGAAGAGGCAGATCTTACTGGAAATTACCCTGAGGACCACATGGCAGTGGGATTACAGTAATAGAAAGAAGTGGGGACATTGACTCTCTGTTTTTATTTCTGGCATAGGTGTCTGACATAAGGTTCTTCCTGGGACTAGAAAAGAACAAATTGAAACAAAAGCTGATAAACACCCTCCCTTTTTGAAATATGACTTAAACTCCATAGTTAAATATACATTGCTCTGATAACACAGCTTTTCTGGCAGTAATTAATAGATTTATCTTTCAAGAAGCTCCTTAAGAACCTTATTCTCTCCCATTTTTCTTCTTCCCCCTTTTTTAAATGGATTTAGGTTGTTTGTTCTGAACACAGAAAATAGCCCATGTCAAAGAATAAAAAATGCTTATGGGCACTGCTCTTCACTTAACCTTTCTTTATGTGCATCTGGAGTTAGGCTGCATGTCTGCACAGACATTTGTCTGCACTCTCCCCTTCATGCAGAGTAGGAAGTATGTTTTTCAGGTGGCAGAAGGCACAGGATGTTTTCAGGACTTTGCTGTTCCAGGCTCTCTTTGGAGATCCCAGTCTTTTCTGGAAGTACACAATGTCAGTTCTAGCCAGTCCCCAGTCTTTTGGATGCAGAGTCTTGGAATGTAGTGCTTGTGCAATGCAGAAAGATATCTGGAAAGAGGTAGTGGAGCCAACCTTTTTGATGAAGGAAAGAAGACAAGCTATTCACAGACCTTGCTTACTGGAAGTCTTTCTGATTTGGTGCAGAAAGTCCAGCATAGACAGAAGAATGGAGTATTACAGATTGGGGATTAGGGACCTTTCAAACCGAGCATTTTGTTTTGCTCTGATAATGAGCCCGTCTATAAAGTTCAGACTTGCTTCTGGCATGAGTGCTTAGACTGTTCCCTCACAGAACTTGCACCTTTCCTAGAGTAGTATGTGATTGTGGAGAGCATGCAGTAGCCCTGGACATTATTTTCTGTGTGGTGGCCTGTATGGTACCTGGGAACCAGCCAAATGCCAACACAACTAACCTACAAGCCCGAGTCCTGTGTAGAATAAAGTAGCACTGATTTTTTCATGCTGGGCTCACTGGACCTTCAGCAAGGAAAGGCCTCTCACTTGTGCAGAGAAGGCTGCAAAAGGCATCAGTTCATTAAAATAAATAATCAAATGACTAAATGAGAGTAGGTTCTATTAACATGGGGTTTAGGGTCCTTTTCCTCTGTGAATTTGGGCTTTAGATATTAGGCAGAATCAAATGTTCATATGACTTGAAGGGGTAGACCAGCCTCATGTACTCTTTATGGATTTCACTAAAAGAAAAAAGTGAGCAAGTATGTGCTTATCAAGGACATTATTAGGCTAATTTATTACAGTTTCATGAAACTAATTAAACAGGAATAAGACAAGGATGAAAATAAGGTCACAATTAAGACTGAATCAATAAATCACTGGATGCAGCAATTTAATACAGCAAGTAATTGAACCAAATTATGAGTTTGTCATCAGAAAGAATTGCTTTTTGTGTCAATCCTGTTCAGGGGAAGATAAAGGAGACACAGCTTTATTTGAACACAGTGTACAACTCATTTCCTAGTGGGCTGGTGCATTGACTTTGCCTGGGAGAACTTGATCCATTGTAGGCAGAAGCCTCTGCATGATCTAGGCACCAGGTTGGCTTGTAGCCCCTCACCAAGTAAGCAGTGCTCAGGAAGGAAGCACACGACTGTCCAGAGCAGTTCTATTCTAACATGCTGTCCTGCAATATCTCTGTCCTTACATGGTTTTATCTTGGTCCTTATTTCCCTTTTACGGGTCTATGCAAATATGAAAGAGCTTTTCCATTCTCTTCATACAGATGAGTAACCAAATCGAGTTGAGCAGCGGTTATAAGCAATGGTCTCTTTTGATTACCTATATTTACTGACAAACTGGGAGAAACACATACTCAAAAAGAAGAAATCTGACCTGCCAGGGTCCTTTTGTTGAATCAAAGGTGAAGATCTATTAAGGGATTCCTTGATAGCTTCAAGTGTTGCAGAAACGAAGAAATAATTTTAGATGTGAAGCTTTTTCTGGAGGATTGTTAGGAAATGTTGCTTGCTTCACGATTAGGAGCAGACTTTTAAAGAAACTTGTGTAGTCTGTGGTGAAATTGAGTATATTGAACACATATAGATTTAGTATTTCTTAAAATACTCAACAATATATACCAAAATTGCCAAACTGACCCCCCCCCCCAAAAAAAAAAAAAAAAAAAAAAAAAAAGACAAAAA
>NW_009936774.1:12403-95936 GCF_000696875.1 Nestor notabilis
AAAAAAAAAAGCAGAATAGTGCAAACAATTCCTCCATAAATAAATCAGCAACTGCTAAAAAAAAATTTGGCTGTTGAACATCCTTCTACTTTGAATTCCAGAAGTTTAGGAAATTCCAGCAGAAGACTGGAATTCACCAGAATGCCCACATCCTGAACTCAGAGGTTTTCAGACTTTTTTCACTTCATTGTATGATCCACTGTCCATCTACTGAAAATGAACAAATCTTCCAGAACTGATATCTAATCTCTCCATATCTTCACTGTGGCCTAGTTTCTACTGGGCTATTTTGAAATGTTAACTCTCAAAGTAAGGGACACTGCCTACGAGATTCCAACTATTCTAAAAATAGGTTAAACTTACCTTTAGCTATTTGACTCTATTTGTGGCAATGCCTTCTATGAGCTGTCCCTGTCCAGGACCACTCTGGGGTGACTGGCAAGGCCTGCTGCCCCTTCTGATATTTGTGGGCTTTCTGCTGCTTGTGTCACTCTCTCTTCTCTCATTGCGTTAATTAAACTTTATGTGGGAAAGAGAATATGTTAACAGTAATAAAGTCCTGATGAACTGGCCAATTCCTCTAGTAGCCAAGTATTAATTTTAAGTGTTTCTCTTCATTAAGAGGTCTTCAAGAATTGCAGTGCTGTAGATTATTGTTCCAGAACACCTGAGCTGTGCCTTTACAGCAAATTTCATGCTGAAATGAGTGACAATGGAGCACTTCTATGAGCTGGCAACTTTTAATAGTTATGTCCTACTCCTAGTGACAACCTACTGCTCTTGCTTCATCATTCCCAGAGAGACACTATAGTGGAAGGTTGCCATTGCCTTGGCTGTTGGCAATAGGACTAAGGGGTTAAGAGTGTGCGTTTGTGGTACTGACAGCTGTGAAGCACGAGAAGAATGTAAAAAGAAACCAGGTTTGAACAGTAGCTGTGCTGAACCAAAGAGAACTGGAAACACAGCTTTGTTTCTAGGCCAGAAATCTTCAGCAATGGGGCCTGTTTGCAGCTGACTCATCTTAAAATGTGATTTTTGTCCCAGTAGAAAATCAGCTATTTCCTGACTTTTTCAGCCAAGATATCTGAATGCTGTCACGGAAGAAGCCCTGACCTCCTCCAGAGCTGTTTCTGCCTGCGTCACACAGTTCCTCCCCTTCTGCTTGTGACACCAGTGCAACTGAGGCTTGCAACACCATCCCCATTTGGGACCATCCCTCTGGGAGGCAGGGTTTGCCTTCTTCCATTTCATTCCTCTAGCTTCTTCCTCCAATATCATTTACTCATTGCTGGTGATCATCCACATACTACTTCAACTTCCTCAGCAAGCAGACAGCAACATATTGAAATGGATCAAAATAAACCCCAACCCCAATAAGGAAAACAAAAAGAAAGGAAAACAAAAAAGCAAATTAAGGCTCCAAGATCTGATTTAAGAAAAATGGCACTCTTGGATGAAATTGCATGTGTCTGCAAAAATGCTGAGGAGAGGTGGAATCTGTAACTGGTATTGCATTAGGTGGATTCTGATCTGAGCAGCAGCCCTTAAATTATAAGTAGCTCCTTTGATTTCAGCATAGTGAAGATTATTCTAGTTATATACGAGATCATAGACACAGAGGAGCTGTAGTGTTTATCACATATATCTTATTAGTATGAGGCAGATCTCTGAAATAACATCCAAACAATTGTTTCCATTTATTCTTCTTCTGCAGACAAATGTATTAATAATATAGAAATAAATTAATTGAATGAACTACAGGTAAGTGCCATGTTAACACAGCAGAGTACTTGCTGCTAGGTTTTCGGAGAACAAAACCAGCTGCAAACTAATCCATCAGTCAACTCAATTTAATTAAGTTCTGTGTGCAGGCAGGGGTCTTCCCTTTAAGCAGGAGGATGAGAGTGCCTTGCTCTTATAAATCACGCTTCTCATGAGCTCATGAAGGAGAATGGCATCACAGTGCTGTTTTACAAATGGGGTCGTGAAGGCAGAGGGAGAAGTGGGGGGATTTAGCCAACTACAGATACAGATGCAGTGTAAAGGAGCATGTGGTTCTATTCCAGTGGTTCTCTTGATCAGCAGACTAAAGAAATGCTTGGAGTTTGTAGCTTTTTGCCCAGTTGTTCAGCTTGCCCACATGGCTACAGCTATTACCTGTTACAGGAGCCTAGACATTGTTTTAGGTTAAAAAGGAGAATAAAATACAACACTGTGTTTAAGAGAAATGTGGGGAAAATGCCTGTGAATTTCAGGGCTCATGCAAGTTGCAGTTGGTCTAAAGCTCCAGTTTCTGGAGTCCCGTGACTATGCCAGGCTCCCTGCTTGCAATGAAAGGAAAAGAGTGTGTTTGGTGTGGAAATTGCAGAGGAAAATCTAAACACAGAAAGGTATAAGGAATCTTTTAGGATGTTACTAAACACAATTTGTATGTTGCCTGATGAGAAAATCTTAGCAAAATTAAGAAGTGACAAAAAGCATAGAATCAGGAATATTGTTAGAAAAGTCCCAAATATGGATGCATTTAAAAAAACTGTGATTCTTGCAGTGGGTAAGAGATGACAAGATTTTTTAGCAGCTCCTCTTGCTCTGCTGACCACTCATCCAATGTAGGCTAAGTTTGCTCTATTTTCAAGGCAAATGCTCTGCCAGGTCCTTCACCTTGGTGTCCAGCATCACCCACAGGGCCTTTCCACGAGTACTGCTTGTTGGCTGACAGCTTCCAAGTGGTGTCAAAGCTTGTTCTCTCCTCTTATTCGTCTTCTGGGCATGGCTACTTCTTGACTTGCAGCCCTCTGCCCATTGGCATGGGTCTCAGCTCGCCACCTCATCAGCACTAACTACCATCCAGGTCAAACCCTGCCCTGTGGGAATCACTGTGGAAGTCAGAGCAATGAGGGAGAGTGCACCAACAAAGATTCCTGTGAAGAAGCAAAGCTTCTGCTTTGCAAACAAGGTGCTCTGATGTATATGTGTGCTGACAGATGGTCTGACTTGAAATACTCTCTCCAAATTCCATTAAGCCCTAGGAAGGGAGCAGGTAGCTAGCAGCCGCAAGGAAGTAAGTGGTTTTTTATTAACCAGCCCCCATGCTTCCCCACCCCTGCTAACAGCAGCTGGTGGAGTGTCTTTTCCGGATGTCAGTTATCTGTCCATCTGGCAGGTACTTTTAAGCCTGCCAAGATGAGTATAAATAGAAGGGCTTTTAAGGAAAAAATGGTAGACCTCTGTTGCAGACCCTGTAAGTGCTGTGTTATGGGGGGTCCTGGTAGCTCTTGCTTTAGAACTGATTTGCCATCAGTTTTCGTACTGGCATGGGTGAGGAAGTTTTCTTTTTCTATAAAAAAATAATAGAAAAAAATTACTTTTTCTAGGAGAAAATGTTGAGGCTGCTGCTGGTCTCATTTTCAAATGTTGTAAAGAATGAGCCTGGAAGCTGGGCAAAAGGTTTCTCCTGATTTATTTTTTTCTCCAGAGAAATAAAGACCGATTCCATTATGCCAGATCAGGATCAGAGTGACTGAGTTGTTTGCATTTAGAACCCCATAGTGAAGTTTAAAGGAAACTGAATTTAGATTTTATGGGATTTGAGCAATGTTGCAAACAGACTCTCTTATAAGCGCCATCACTGTGCAATATTAACAGGAGAGAGACACCCTGGCAGAGACTTTTAGGACTCTTCTCTGCCCACATCTTTCAGCACATCATCTAGAAAAGCACCTTGTTTTCAGGTGCGGATCTGGTCTCAAACAGACAGGCTATGATAAAAATGTGTTCTTTCAGGGTACAGACAGGATGTGATGCTCCAGAAGGTGGCTGTGATCTAGACTTCTCCTCCTCTTTACTGCTGTGCTCCTGGAGTACCACACAGTTGAAAATTAGCCAATATGATCTCAGAGAAAACTCAGCTTGGATGATGCTGGTATTTCATATGAGCACAAGAACTGTTTTCTGACAAGTATACTTCACCATGCTCTTATATTTAACAGCCGTCTCAGGCCAACCTAGTGCTCACGTGGAGAATAAGAATGAGAATGCTGCGTAGGAACAGGCCTCTCTAGGTACAGAGGTCCATCATGTTTCCATCATATTTACTGATTTGATAGATGCTGTGTCCTTTGGGAGGAGACCTGAGCGCTTCTAGAAGGAAATTATCCGTGGATAGACATCTGAAACTACCAACAAGAGGGGCTTATTTCTCTCTGTTGATTATAAGGGGAGTCTAGATGATCAGTTCAGATGTAGGTGTGCTTCTAGAAAGGCTACAAAAATAAACCTCACCTCTTCTACCCCTGATCTTTGATCTCCAGGATGGTCAGAGTGGTATATGGTGAATTCTCTACAATATATAGCTATTCTTACTGTGGCAGTTCCAGGGTGCAAAGTTAATCCTGTGGGCTGAGATTTAGGTGAATTGGATGTAAATCCCTGTGATTTCTCTCAATTGCCATGAAAGCATTTGGCAGACTAATCTGTGTTTTCTAAAGTGGGCAAAGTGGGCTTGTTGGCAGCAAGTGCTAAAAGGGGTATATTCTGCAGCTTACGAGTTTGTACACTTCCACATCTTTCAATCCAGTACAACTGTAAGGTGTCCTATCTTTGTGATTGGTGTTAGGTCATGTCCATGTCCCACATAGCCTGAGGATTTTTGTGGCACAAGTAATGCCGCAGGATAGTGGTGTGATGTGTTTTCAACACTTGCAGTATTATGGAGCATCTTCTTGTCTCACGAGAACAGGTAAACTAGCTGACCTGGTGCTTACCTTTAGTAATTTTTTTTTTGCTTTGTGTATGTCATCTATAGTATTTTATTTATCCTCTTTCTGTACTTAATAGCCCTCATCTCCTTAGAGATCTTGATACATACGCACCCCTCAAGACCTCACTGTGTTTATTAGGAGCTCCTTTTCCACGTAGGATGCCCATGCAGCTGTTATGCTGCTGGGTGAAAAGAGAAATCCTTCAGCCAGAGAAGACAAATCAGCAGCTCATTTGCTTACTTTCCGTTTCATCTCCTGGAGGTTGAAGGCATAGCAGGGAGGGGGAGAGCTAGCTCTGCAGATTGCTTGTGAATGCTGCCTGTGTTGGTGGGTGGCAGGAGGCCAGATGGGTTGCCCTTTGGCAGTATGGGACTGTAAGATGGATTGGACGGCATGCGGTCTCCATGCTCGAGTGCCCGGGGAGCTGGCTCGGAGGAGCAATGAAGCACGCTCCCAGGCACGCGCTCTCCTTCCATTGATTCAGCAAGCTGTTTTCTCCCGTCTGTCAGAGCTTGCCTGTGCAGGCCCTGCCAGGACAGGATGAATGAAACTCTGGTAATTACTACAGCATGACTTCACTAGAGCCATATTGGTAGGGTTCATCAGCAGCTCATTAATTGAATAGTTACCATGGTGACGGTTGCCCTGGTAGCATGAAATCCTTTCTTCTCCTCTCCCCCTCCTCCTCTCCACTTCACAGGGTTTCTCATTCATATTCTTGTGTTTTACATGAATGAAGCCAGAGGGATCACGGGGCTAGGCGAGGAAGTACTTGAAGAAAGATGATGCCTGTTTCCCCACCATGCCTGTCCCCTTGTGGGTGGGTGTGAATGATCACTCAGCCCTGTCCCCGTGTTTGCTTTCCTCGGGTACACAAAGTCTGCCTCATATCCATACTATTTGTTTTCACTGGTTGCTTACAGCTCAAATCCTGATTATCCTGAGCACCTGTGTTACTCTGGGGTCCTGGGACCAGCTGCTCTGATTGCCAACAGTGCAAGTGAAGGACTGGGCACTTCATTTGCAGCCAAACTGCGGAGAGTTGGCAGTCTTCCAGAGCTGAGCCTTTGCCCGTGTGGGTTTTCTGTGCTTGATTAAATCACGATATTTCCTCTGGCTCTGAAGCCAGAAAGGGCCATTAACTCTTCTAGGCTGGCCACCTGCATAGCACAGATCACTGACTCCCACCCAATGCCTACCACTTTGTGCCTGAAAGCTTCTGGCTAAGCTGATTTCCTTGTCAGAAGATGTCTCATCTTTGTATGAATATTGATAGTGATGGAGAACACTGTGCCCTGTGGCAATCTGTCCAGGTGTTTAAGTACCCCTCACTGCTAAGAATCTGCCTCCCCAGTGTGCGTGGTGAGTCTTGTTTAGCATTACTTTTCCTTGTCATGGTCTTTGCCTGTGGGTGCTTTCTCACAGCGTCTAGCAGCTCCCTTCTTCACACAGAATTGGAATCCTTTCTGATCCCCATAGCTGTAGATGGATGGTTGATGATTTGTCCTGAGCTCATCATTCTGCCCACATCTGGCTGTAGATATTAACAGAAGAAATACATCCTCAGTGGATAGCAAGACATGCCTGTATTAATTTTGTAAGAATGTTTTTCAAGTTCAAAATAGTCAAAGTAATGACAGGGATGTGTTTCAGTACCCAAGAACAATGTTTTCATAGCACAAAATTGAAAGCGTGTGGTATGCAAGACTGTGAGGAAGTAGAGTCTGCTGGGACAGTGTCAGAGGAACACACAGGGTCACAGAGCCCAAACTGACCTGCTAGGGGTGGTCACAGGTGTGTGCTGTCCTTTGAGCCATGTCCTGTGTATGAAATGTTAGGTAGTTTGGACAATCAAGTTCTGGAGATCGTCTTTTTCCATAGCTCTGTTTTATTTAACAATCTGGACATTGCATTAGGAGTGGGGATAAAATTTAGCCCATGGAATGGATTATCCCTTGTCTGCCTGCTACTGGGCTTCACCCAACTTTGTCCAAAGTGTCTGGCAATGGTGATGCCCTGAAGGAGGCCACTGGAGCAGACGGAGCCAAGGTCTGAGCAAAATTGAAGATCTACATGTTCCTGAGTTGGCCCTACCCAGAAATGTGAAAAACTGTCAGGTCTACGGCATCAGCTGTGTTTGTCCAGCCATGATAACCCCTGGTTGACTGCCTGCCCTTTTGGAGGTGCATAAAACTCTGTGGAAGTGCCGTGGAAGTGCCATGGAAGTGGGACATTTGGCAGAGGACAGGACCTGCCTCCCTGGAAGCTCACAGCTGCCATGCATGGCTCTGTGTTGGTGGTGTTGTAAAGCTTATTGAGCACAAAGACAAGCAGAGCCAGACCCATTGTATTCTGTCCTCAGAATAATTTCAGCCCATTTGAGGGTAAAGGAAGAAGGACCCCACAGTTTCACTGCCTCTAAATTACTGTGTGAGCAGCTAGGAAATGCTTGGCTCTGTGTGGAAAAGCTTCTTGTACTAGAGATGGGAAACCTGACATAGTTTTGGCCTGCTCCTCTGTGACTTCTTACTTGGTTTCTCACTGTGGTTTTCCTTCCCCTTGAGTTGTCTGCACTAATTTTGTAATAACAGTTAGCGATGGGTTTCGTAACACAGACATACAACATGCAATTAGAAATTGCTTTGTGTGAAATAAAGTAGCTCTGAGTCATATTCAGACAAGTGAATTATCTGTGATTATTCAGCCAAGAAGGGAGACTGTGGTAAGCAGAGGAATGTGCACACCAAGGGCTACACATCATTTCCATACTATTGGGAAGCATAAGAAGGAAAGCAAAGCCATATACCGTGGCAGGGCTAGTCTTATTGGGATATCTGTGTATAAACATCCATGTGATCAAGTCCTTGTAGGGAGGAACAGGCAATGCTCCTCTGGGTATCCAAAGGATGGAGCAGTAGCCTTGCTAAGTCTCTCTATTTCTAAAAAACAGAACAAAACTAAAGGATACAGGGTAGATATAAGTATCTTTTAGAGTTCTAAAGTTATGTGGAGCAAATTCTGTATATGGGGAGTTAACCTGAAGAGGAGATAAGGCTTCTTCAAGGGAAGATAGGAAAAAACCCCTTGTTGGATGTGCTCAGTGGTTCTGTTCCATTTCGTCCTCTTGGAATGAAAGGTCGCATTAGGAAGGGGCCCCTTGGCTGTGCAGAAGCAGCTGGGAAACCTTTTGGGGTGAAAAGTTGCCAGGTCTGTGAAACCAGAGTTTCTGCAGCAGCGTCCCAGTGTGTTTATTGCCAGATAGGCAACTGAAGGGCTGTGACTACTGCCAGGGGAGCAGGGACTGGAGAGTGATTTGCACTGGGTGGCAGTTCATCAGCCAGAGAGAGAGACAGCGGCAGCGCAGGGATAATGTGGGCAGTGAGTGTGCTGGCTGCCTGGTTTGCACAGAGGCACACTAGTCATGGGAAGGGTGATTCCTTTTTGAAGGCTTCCTATGAAACTGGAGGTCCTTCTGCAAGGCGAGAGCTATGTACAGGGAGGGGGCTGACCGCTCTTGCTAAAGAGCATCTTCACAGTCCTCAGTGCTTTGTTTCAACTGCCCAAAGAAGTTTGCTTTCCATCCGTTGCAGAGAATCGGTTGACCCTTCCTCAGCAAGTCACAAATGCCTCCATCTGTAAAATGACAGTGAGAAATGCTTAATCTTCCAAGATGAATCTAACAGATGCTTCTCCCAGGAAATGAACTAAAGGTTGCAGCTTTGCTTGAGCGATTGTGAGTCAGGTATGAGTCATTTCTCCCTTGAAGGGCATCTGGATGTGCTTTGCTGATAAACACACAAAGAGCACAAAGCCTGGGGTGAAAGGTTATCACAGGAAGGAGAGACTAAAAAAAAACCCACCCACAAAAACCCTCTGAGATATACCAGCGCACCCTGAACCCTCTTCTGTAGCCCACAGGATGCATTAGCTGGGGGTTTTAAAGACATTGTGTTTCAACTTCCACTGCATGCTAACTTGTAAAAAGCAGACAGAAGCCTTCTGTTTTAATGGAATTTGGATATTTCTAGCTTATCTATTGTTTCTGTCGCTTGTTTGCTGCAGGTGCCTTGAGACCAGGGAACTGGGAGTTGTGTATAAAGTACAACTTCAGCTGGTTTTCCATACTAAAATAAGATTGTCTGAGTATAAATTAAAATCAGAGCCTCCAAGTGTGATAACACAGAGCATTTGACACTCCAGTAACTGATCTGTATGGAAAAAAAGTCATTTGCAGGGAATAATGTGGTACTGGATGATTTTCCAAAGCGATCATAAATGAATGAAGTCAGCGCAGAAATTGCTGGTGAAAATTACCTGGCCTTGTGTTATGCAGCTCAGAATAAGGGATCACAGTGATTCTGCCTGGCTTTAGGATAAGAAATCACAAAAAGAGGCACTGGACTATAAAGAATTGGGTGTAAAACTTGTTTCCAGGAGTAGACCACAACTGTTTTCAGACGATCCTATTAACTCAGTGGTAATCCCTGCTCCCATAGGACGTCAGAGGTAGGAGAGCTGGTTGCAGCAGTAACAAATTAGCATTACTTGTGCTTCATCTGATGGAGCTAATCCTAGCCAAGTGCAGCCAGACACCAGTTTTCATCTATTGCCGTTCTGACTGTTTGACTATCAAGCTGTTTCTTAGTGACGTACACTTATTCATGGCAAAGGGGCTACAAAAAGCAGCCTAGTGTCCTGCTTTAGGCAGCCATTGGAGCGTGGTCTGGAGGAAGAGCTCACAGTTTTTACCAGGCTGACACATACATTAGGGAGGGGGCAGACATGCTTGCCAGCACACAAGTCCATTCCCAGATTGAGAATGGAAGCTGCTCCTTCCAAGCAGAGGCAGGTCAGGAGCAATTACTTTAGGTTCAATGTGATTATGCTAATCAATCAAGCAATTAGAGGGGTAAGGGTGGCTGACTTGCAGGGATGAAGAAGTATCCAGCCGTTTTTGGGAAGGAGAGAGGCTAATAATTAACTTAGTTTGCAATGGGAGAAGAAGAGGTGGTGGGGAAGATTGAAATAAAAAATCTCTAGTTGTGTTTAAGGCTTTAGATGTCTGGGCAGGGGGAGGTGATGATTTTTAGATTTTGGGCTCATCAAGAGCATACACTTTGTCTTGTGGTAAGATACACGGTGGAGATGCTGTTTCTCTTGGCTGCTGTCTGCTCCAGGCTGACGCTGGCGAATGCAGGGAGTATTAGTGTTCCTTGTTTCTATGTATTTGTGTTGCAGGAGACCCAGTCACTGTGCCCAGGCTGAGAGAAAACTCTAGCTTATTTCCTGGGTTTTGGTTATGGGTGTATACACACAGGGCTGTAATCCAGCCAGGTTGTGGGTTTTTTTGCATGGGTGTATAAAACAGAGCTTTATTTTTCACGTTTGTCATCATAACAACCAGGGGAATGCCAGGTCTGGATCATCTCATGGCCAAACTGTTATGTGTACCCCTGGCCTGTGCAAACACAACACCTCCTGCCCCAGCTATTCACAAACTGCCTTTCACCTATGGCTTTGTGCCTGGCATACCTATGAGTTCAAAACTGTCCAGAGAATGACAGTCAGGCCAGGATGTGACCAAGTTTGGGAGGTTAGTCCTCATAACCATATGCCATGGCAGAGATGAGAGATGCCAGCCCTTTGAGGGTGTCAAATCTGCATAGCCAGTATGAAGGAATAGCACAGAGAAGAGTCTGTTCTGGCTCAAGCATCTCTTCCAAAAATATTTTTAACCTGAATGAGTCTTGCCTTGAAAAGCCAAAGCATTTATTGTCCCTTAAAAGTAATTTTAACTGCATCAGTTACCTTGACTGGAAAAACTCAAGGAGAGCGAGCGAGCATATCCTTCTTAGAGCAGCAGCTGTCCCTGGATAAAGGACACGTATTTGGTCCCTCCTCAGCTCTGAAATAGAAGCAGCAGACTTGAAGGTAAATCCAAGCTGCTCAGTATTGAATTAGGTGTGTACGAGTGAGGTCACCCCTGAAAGAAAAAGTATTTGGTAGCTGTGAAATAGGGGAGGGATGAGAAAAACGGAAGGGGGTGTCTCTGAAGGAAGAGAGAGTTCAATGTGCCCTTCTGATGAAGAGGGCTGCAGCGGCTGCAGCTTTCCCTGCCTGGAAGGGAAAGCCATCTGTAGGCCAGGCCTGCTCTGTTTCCTCCTTCAGACCTTGCTGTCACATAGTGTCTCTGACAAAAGAGCAGCAAAGCAGGCTGGAAAACTTCCACGGAAATAGAAAAGTCAAGATGTATTCTGCTCAAAAAATGGCTTCCCAAGGCTGGTGGCGTACTTCAAAACGGTGAATAATCAGTCAGCCTCACAGCGGAAGGGATAAAACCAACAGAACTATCTGCTTTTCCTTCTGGAAGGCTCCAGTGCCTCAGGAAATGGCTCTGCTGACTCAGTTTTCAAAACATGCTTGGATCTAGGCAGTTCCTTTCCCTGGGAATGACCAGCGAAGGCAGGGTGGGAAGCCTGCTCTCCTCCTGCCTGGTCCTCTTGCCTGGCCACCAGCTTGAGTGTCTTGGCACAGGCACCCCCCACTCCTCAGTCTATGCTTAGTTCTCAAAAGCCCAATTGCAAAAAAGCTGGAGGCTGGTTTTTGGAAGTTGCTCCAATGTGATGTATACATGTAGAATAGTTAATAAATAGATATCAAAATACCAGAAACATGAAACAGAAGAGATCGCTGGGCCAGTTCTTTCCTGTTGAACGTCTGGTTTCCAGCACATGAAGATTGGAGCATGGTGCAATGTAAACACAACTCCCTGCTTTAAACATACCAATTCTGTCCCAGGATGTCCCTAAGGTACCTGGCAAGACATGTTAGGGAAGAGGTGGCTCTGTGCTGGTTCCATTGCAGGCTCTGTATACATAGGTGCACTCCTGGCTGCTGTGGGAGGCAGGGTGCTGGCAGCATGGCACGTTGGATGGCCCTTTTTGTGCAAGGTGGATTAGGAGCCCTTTGCCTAATTCCTGGCTAGGAATGAGGCAAAGGACTGTGTCTGTGTTGTGAGTGCTAAGAGCACATATCAGGAAAAGCTAGCAGGGAGATCAGAGTAACGAGAGGGCTGTGCTGGAGGACAGCCTGAACAGGGCCACATTTCCTCTGAGAGCTCACTTTGGAACCAGGACTCTTCTCACAGGATACTTTTAGTGCTGGCACCATTGCAGCCATCCCCAAGGACATACCCAGCCATGGCTGGGGTGGTGGGGAAACATTTGGGTGGGAAAAGGGAGAATTTTATTCACATAGCTCTTGGCAGGGCTCATTCTGAAGCAGAGATCTGTGCTGGAGAGAGGACCTAACTCCTCAAGGTTTTCCCCATAAATTGCCATCACTTTGGCACGGCTGGAATCAAGCTAGCATTGGCAGCATCCTTCTCTGAGAAACCTCATGGCAGCAGTGAAACCGACAGGAAACAGGAGACCTGCCTGTGGGAGATGCTGCATAACAACTCGGGTGGAAGGGGGGGATACAGCGGTTGTTCCTCGTCTACCTGTAGTGGCACAAGCAGGCTCTTGGATGTCAGTTCTCAGTGCGAGCGAACGCACAAAGCATTTTATTCCTTGTCTGCTTTCCAGGAAGTAACTGTTCTTCCTCCCTTTGCAGAGGGCAAGTAGCACATGGCAGTTCCTGCAGCCAAACAAGTGGCTGAGGAGCAAAGAGGATCTGGGCATCTGTTTTGCAGGAGATTGGGTCAGATCTGCAAGGCTGGGGCTGGCTCATCTGCCTTCTTGGCTGATGACAGCTGACAGCTGTGGGAGACAGAGGGAGAGGGGGAGACAGGCTTGATGTGAAAAGGAAGGGAGCTGGGATTGCAAAACCACACTGATGACGGTTTTGCTAGTAGAATTCCAATTCCAAATCTACATGTGATGAATTAAAACCTGAAATGGTGTTTAGCAAACGCGGCTTGCCAGGCCAAATTAGCAGCCTCATTTGTTGCTAGTGGCAGCTCTTTAGAACTCTTGAAGATGGGCTCCTTTTAAAATGTGGCATAAATAGGATGTTTTCTCAACAGTAGCATTTCCTTGCTCGAGCATCACAGTAATTTTTGTACCCTTTGGTCTCCCACAGCTGGTATACCAGAGAAAACGACAGCACAAAACCCAGCCAAGCTCCTTGGAAATGTAAATAGACCGGAACCACTGGTGTCCTCTTAACACAGCATCAATCACTGCTGGCTGCTGAAAATGGCAACACGTTCGTTATGGTCCAGGCAACCACTGCAGGCAGCAGATGGATAAGGTTTAAGACCTAGTAGCACTTTTTTGGAGGTACGTATGGTTCTCTGCAGAAAATGGAGCACAGATGGGATCTGCTTTGACCCCCTCACTCAGTAACTGCAAAATCCTTGTGTTTTCAGACCAGATCTCTAATTATCACAAAGCTCTGTGGCATTGTGTGGGAACCCTGCACATACTCCGTATTCATGCTGGCTCTTACCTGAGCTTCCTGTGCACCTGCAGTGAAGTCGTAGACAGTAAAGCAAGACAAGTCCTTAGCTTCTGGTGGGCTGAAGAAAAATTAACCCATTTGCCTTCTCCAAGCAGGCTGTGTTTCCAAAAATAGTAGTCTTTGGAGACTGCTGCTGCAGGTGAACTGTTGCAGTTTGTGCCACATCCACCAGCCACAAGAACAGAATTGGATCCATCCATCCTGGAGGATTCCCAAGCCACAGAGACTTCTCCCAGAAGACAGGGGAACACTGGGGACCATGCTAGGGTCTTCACTGTAATGGTGGTGTTGTGAGATGCTTTGACCTCATGACGAAGCGTAGGGAGGCTTTTAGCCACAGTATCTTCTGACCGATAAATACTGGCTTCACCAACCAAAGAGTACAATGGAGTCTGCTACTGGTTTCAAGACAAAGGGAGCAATTCTTTGAAGGAGGCAGAAATGTGGTAAAAACCATGTTGTGCTCTGATTTGCCTTTCAGGATGTCTTTCATTAGGAAATAAGTGTGGATGTGATTTCTTAGGTGTGCCGTCTTTGTGGAGAACAAGCAACAATCACTCTTCAGTGGATGGACCTACGCCTGGTCTGTTTCAGGTCTCTCTTGGCTGGGTCTACATGACACATACCTCACTGCCTTGCTCTGTTAATCAGTGGGTAGATAATATGTGATCCTGATGGACACAGGAGGTCAGAAGACAACTGTTTTGAAGGTTATATTGCAGCTGTAGTTATACCACATAATACCATATATACACCATATAGCAACACTGCTTTCCAAGCTTGTTTTATTTGAATAGCTCTAGGGATGAATTTTGGGTTGTGCTCAGAAGGACAACACATTGTCACATTATCCTGACCGTCTCACATAGAAGCATGCCAATTCTTGGATGTCCTTGTGGGATGTTTGTTTCTCAGCCAATTTCTGCTCCAAAGCTTGCTTTTTTCAAGAACGCCAGGTGGTTATTGAGTCACCGCTTTTCAGGTTACCGTCTCTTTCATGCCATGGAGCAGGCAGGGGGATGTGAAGCAGCTGCCCAGAGTTGCTGCTAAGGATGTGTAGTCACTGAAGACTGCTGTGTACTAGAGGTGATTAAAAGCTGTGCTGGTGGTAATGCAGCTTGAAGGATCAATTGAGCCTGTGTGGAACCACAGCTTGGAGCAGTGAAAGATTTCTTGCCAGTATAGGAGGATATTTGAACCACCTCTGTCTTTTAAGATGTTTATCATATGTTGTCTCCAGGAAGGGTGGTTGGGAGCCAGAGCCCAGTTTGGGACCCAATATACATCCTTTTCTCCTCCTTTAACTGCAAGTGGAGCTGAGGGGCCACTTCCTAACTTACGGAATAGTTTGACATATCTTGCTACCTGAAGTATCACAGATTTCTTTTTCCCCATGAGTATGTCCTCCTGCTTCTCTCCATCTCCCTGAATCAAACCATTGTCTGGGGGGGCTGATTCCCCTTAGAACAATTTTTTTCTCTTTCCCGCCCTCCCCAGCAATATCACTTCCCTGATTATGCTCTGTGCCTGATCCAGCAAACTTGAGGGTTGATGCAATGAAAACGGTGTGCAGGACCAGATGTCTCAGGGCTGTGGCCATCATTGTCAAAAGAAGCCATTATTTGAGTCAGGCATTACATCCCAAAATGTGTCAAGATGAGACAAGCTGGGATGGATGAAGGGGAAGATGCTGCCTCAACCATTACCCTGAAAATGAGGAAGGATCATAGTGAAAGAGGGACATACTTGCAGGATCCTCAACCTGTGCTTAGCCAAGGGTAGCAAGGGCACTGCTATACACCAGTGTGCGGCATCACATTAAAAGCTGGCTGTTGTGAGTCCCTTGAGGTTCTGGCATGTCTTATGCAGCTTTACAACCTACCTAGCATCAATAACATGAGCACAGTGTGTGAATGCGTCTTCTGTAAGAATGAATAAGCTCCATCATAACTAAGAAACTATCTCTGTCAGAATTCAGAGGAGATGAGGACATTCAGTTTTGTTCAGGACTCCATCGCCACCATTCAGTTAGCAGGATGGAGCCTGACAGCATTGGCAACAGGAAAACAAACACACATTTCATCATCTGGACACTCTGGGATGGCTGAGTGCATTCTCAGGTCAGGGCACTCTAGCCCAGCAGCTGGCAAGAGCCACTGGTTTCTGTCACTCCATCTTTTTCCAGGCATTGCAACTGGCACTGTCATCAGCTCCATCTTAAGCCAGCTGAATTGCAAGAGGTCCCCCATGGTGTCAGGGTGTTTCACAACATGTTGGCTGGGGTAGCAGAGGGGCATCCTGACAAACAACTGCTCTCTGAGCAGGAAGACCTAGATAAAGGGGTGCTGCTCTCCAGGCCTTGTGTATTAACAACTAGGGATTTGAGTGTAATCTTCATTTACAACATTTTCCTCAGAGGACAGAGAATGGACTAGGCCTGACTCACCTGCCACAAAACACTCTGCTGCTAAAATTATGTTTACTGTGTTTTATCTGAGGAAGCAACTCAGATGTTGTCCAGTAGATGTGTGAGTAACATGGCTTTTCGTATGTGGGGGAAATGGGTATTTGAGGTGATTTTTTACAATGAAACCTCATTGGCTTTAGGTATAACACCAATACAATAGGTGGGAAAAGCAGGCTTTAGATTGAGGGTTAGAGGGCAACAGCACTTCACGTGCTGTTCTGGGGGTTGGTGCTTGGATGTTGAAAGAACTGGATTGAGAGAACTGAAGGCACGGCTTGGAGGCTGTGTCCTACAAAGACCTGCCTAGAACTTCCAGAGCTGCCAGAAGATGACATTTCTATTGAAGGTGGCAGATGTGTTCATAGAAAGAACAATGATGCCTGGGAGAGCATGGCTCAGCTCCAGAAGAGCTATTAAGATGGTGTTGATACCCAACCCAAGCTGCTCTTTGCCCATCTATGGCATGAGAGTACTTTGCTGTGGAGCAAACCTCACTGGTATTTGCTGATCACACAGGAAACATCAGTCTCTCGTGTTTCACACAGAGGTATGTCAGATTTCCCTGCCAGAAGAGCTAATCCATCCTTCTGCACGGTTACCTGATGCCCTTCTACCATGGCTCTACCCATGGTAGCGCCTGAGCTCGATCTGATGCAGGTGCACTGTCTGTCCCTGTCCTTCTCAATATCTGTGTGCCAACCAAGCGTGGCTGCTGTAGCTGGGCAGCTGCTGGCACACTGGCAGATGGTGCCCTCAGAGCTCCCCTCTTGGAGTCCAGTACAGCTCTCCCAGATGCAGGGTGGGAGCCAGACAGGAGACAGAGCTTGGATGTAGATACAATTAGTTGTAAAGGACATAAACCAAGCAGAACAGTTTACTTTCTGCCCAGGGTGGACAATACATCTTCTAATCTTCACCTTCTCCCGCAGTGCCCTAGTCAGGGCTGTTGTATTTGTTATTGCTATTTTCCTCCTGTTGTTAGAAGACACGATTTCATTGTTGTTATTTTTAATCTGCAAGCTCTGGAGCTTTAGGATGCTACCTGCCAACCTTCTGTTTCAATTAAAATCATACCTTTTCCATGGTATCATTCATATCACAGTGACAAGCCCGCTTCTGAAAACAACAATGGTGCATTATGCAGACTTTGACTTCTCAGCTGATGGGAGATAAAATGATAAAGAGGGGTAGGTGAATCATCTGTTCTGAAGCACTGATGAATACACACAAGGCTGTCAGATCACAGCTCTGTGTGGTACGACGAGTGAGTGCAGAAAGGGAAACAATAAGGGATTCAGACAAATCCAGGAAAGCAAAATGACTGTACGTGCTGGTAGGAGGGTGTCTTTTCCCACTCTCACGCTGGTCTCCCCTGCCAGAACTGGAGCATTATGATGGTGCATTCACCATCTCTTGTTTTATTCTGTCTTGTAGAGGATCCAGTGAGAAAAGGGGGTTGGCGCAGCAGGAAGATGGGGGCCCTTGTGTCACTGCATGGTCACTGTCACCCAGGCCATGCTCGCTGTGCCACAGAGTGGGTGAATACATGGAGAGTAAAGGGTGGCTCAAGAGAAGACTCTGAAGAGGAGTTCCTGAGTATATAAAGGCACATACAGACTGGGGGAGGGATCAAAATAACAGAGCTTCATGTTAGTTTTTAAAAACACATAAAAATTTCCTTCTTTAAATATTAAGGAGATATGGAAGAGTCTCTTTTTCTCTCCCAACTTTCCCCCTTGCTTCTATCACCTCAAAACCCAGGGAAATGTACTTGGTTGGAGATCTTTTCTGATGTCTGAGAAATCGAGAGGGTGAAAAGATCTCTTGTTCTTTATTTTACTTCACTTGGAAGACGTGGAAAAGACAAAAGGAAGTACTGCTTTGAATGTTTGGTTTTGTTCTGTTACTGTCCTTCAAGATACGCCCTTCAAGCTATGAGCAAGCTTTGTGAATTTTTACAGAGGAAACAGAGCATTCAGAAAACAAATCTACACTTTTCTGAGTGCCAGATAGTATCTCTGAGGCAAGAATCCTTGATAATATCAGGAACTTCTTTAGCACTAAATTAGTGCCAAATCCATCCAATTAAATGAGAAGTCCAAGAGGCGACCTGAGCATGGTGTCTCCATGTTTTGTTAGAGATAAGACACCACATGCCAGAAGGCTTCCTCGGTTGGTATGGTCCCATAAAAAATGGACATTGAGAAATAGTTATCATAAATAAAGTCTGTGTACTATTTAGCAGAGTGGGTGGTGAACCACTGGCATTAGAAGAGAGGGAGACATGTTACTGGTCCAAATCAGCTCACCTAAGCTTCCCAAAATTTCTATTACACAGTTTGAAGCAGGTATTCTTTAGGGAGTGAAGGAACGACCATTGACTTAGTGCTGACATCAGATTTCACTGCATTGTGGCTGAAACACTGTGGAAGAAAGGTCTGCAAACCGACGTAGAGACCAAGCTGCTTGTTTGTATGTACGTAAATAAAACACTGTGAAGGATCTGGATTCACCAGAAGTCTTTCTGTCATTTGCAGCAATGTAAAGACAACAGCCATGAGTGGTCTTCCTCCAGCTATAAAAGATGCACGAAAAGGCATGAAGGTTTTCCTCACACCATTGAAATCAGCGCCAGGGCAACTGATGTAGTTTCTTTTGGAGCAGTCTGCGCTGTACAGAGAGCCGTATTTCTGCTGGGTTACAGAGGCTAGCAGTACCCTTCTCTGTAGCACTGGCTCTCTATAGTAATTTAATAACTCACTTTTATTGCAAACCTGCTATTCATATCCCGTTAGATTCTGGGGGGTGATGGGGTGTGTGTAGCAGTAAGCAATGTATATTATCATGGTTCACAAAACTCTTGTGACACCTGACAAGTGAGAGGAAATTGCATTTTTCCCTGCTGTAAAGCAGCTAAAGAGATGGAAGGTATGAAATTAGTCACTCTTAACATACATTAATCAAGGAAAGGAACTTGAAGATGCCCTTGAAGAAAGAGAAGAGGCTGGGCCTACAGTCTGTTTTTTGCTAGTAACACATGCTAGAGACAGCTCTTGTTAATGGCAGCAGAGGAGATGGGTATGAGCAGTGGGCAAGAGACAGTTAGATAGCCAGTCTGTGAGGGACCACGCCATCATGAAAGCAGCAAAGACCATGAGGCTGGTGAGGATTTCACCACTAGGAAGAGAAGGAAGGGGAAATTTGGAAACAACAGGTCCAATGGAGGCTTTCCTGAGCCACCTGGGATTTTAGTCTTTGAGTTGTTCGCAGTAGGAGAGGTACCACACTAAGACTGGAAGGAATACAGCTGGCTCTGCATCTTCCGTACTCCATCACTGTCCCTGCAGGGGGACAGGTGACCGGTCTGCAAGGTGTGTGTGTCCCCTGGCATTGTGGACCTGTAGGTGTCAGACTGCTGGCAAACGTCCTCTGCACAGGATGACGCTGCATCCTCCTCTCTTGCCAGTGCTGCTGTGCTTTCCTCTGGGGTAGCTATGACATCGAGACACAGAGATATTCTGCACACATTACTGGTCTGGAGGAAGAAATGGGAGAGAGAAGCTTGTGACTCCTTCCTCTGGGAAACTGGCTGGAAAATCCCAGGCTGGCCTGAGGTTTAGTGCCACTGGAGTACTAGTAACTGTGTTGGAACCACAGGAAGATGAGGCAATCACAAGCCGTCACATCGACAGCCATAAGCACTGTCCTGCATGCACAGCTAGAAAGCTGCTCTCCTCTGTAACTCGGCCTGCAGAATCGCTGAGAGCTAACAAAAAAGCTAGCTTCATCCTTGCAGCTTTTGTTATTCACCCCCCACCCTGGCTTATAGTTGTGCTTGTTTTCTCCTGCATTCAAAGATTGTGTTTCTGAGATCTCTGGGTGGACTACAATTGCTTTTGGTGCTCAATACAGCCTTTTGGGTTGATGCAAGACTGATTCTATTCATGAAACTTGAGGTGACTTCTTAGCAGTAGCAATATGAAATGAAGTACAGCTCACCTTGCAGATGGTTGACTAAAATATTAGAGTGATTCACCATTACTCACTGTCTCATCATCTCATAAATTTAAACAACTCCTTTTTTCTATCTTTTTTCTTTTTTAATTTAAGGAAAAAGAAAAGAAATAAAGCTGTACTACACATAACTATGCTAAATGGATTCTCCAGAGAGAGAATGGGGTTTTTTTTTTTCTGGTTTCTGCCTCTTTACATTAGTTGAGAACTGAAGCAGAAGAAGGGGTAAAAATTGTGGTTTTATGTGTATAGAAAAAAAGAGGAATGGTGACATCTCTGGCAAAATAAAGGAATAGAAATGTGAATGCAATTGTTCATTATATTACTTGGGAGGATGAAAATAACAGCTGGACACTGTGATTATAGGCAACAGAAAACAAGAAGGTGATGTTGTGTTGTTTCTGGGATCCCTATTAGCTGTCATTAGCTATTGTTCAGGAAACAATTTGTATCCATGAAATCCTCATTAAAAATTTCTCATAGTTTTCTGTCTGTACCAAACAGGTTCTTCTTTCCTACAGCAAGCCTCTGTCCACTATGCTGGGCACCCATTGCCTCTGGGGGGAACTAGGGGAGCTCCAGCCCATATGCACAAACCCTGCTTTTTTTCTTCCCCTTTTATCCTTTTGGAATGTCAGTGCAGTACTCTGCTTGCAAACCCCTGTTTACGTAGTGGTGGAAGTTGGGATATAAATGTTAAAGCAGAGGTGACAGTCTCTAGGACTGAGGGGACAGTGATGGGCTGGTCCCTTCTTCTTTCATTAGTGTAACTAGCTGTGAATGCTTGTTTTCCTCAGAAAAATCATGCAATCATAGAAACACACTAAGCTGGAAAAGACCTTTAAGATCTTCAAGTCCAGCCACTACCCCAGGACTGCCAAGACCACCACTAAACTGTAAACTCACTGTAGACTAAAACCAAACAGGAAAATCCAAGTCTGTCTCTCCAGAGCTTTTGGATTAAGAGACAAAGTCAAAGACTTTTGTTTTCCTGTTTGGTTTTAGTCTACAGTGAGTTCCAGTGGCTCGGTGTTCGGAACACTAGGGGTTGTAAATACAGAGAGTGGGAAGCAGTCCCTGCCCAAAGGTTGTGTTATCAGAGAAGAGACTGGGGGAAGAGACCAAGACTACCAAGGTGAGTGGAAAAGCTAGAAATCTGAACTGCTGGTTCTCAATCCAGGGCTCTCTCTGCATAAACCAGGCTGCTCAATTTAACTTCTCTTGAAAGGGAGGTAAGACATCCCACACACTGATTTCAGCTGTTCTGGGATCCAGCCTAGAGCATGGGGTCTTAAAAGCTATTGGGAGCTGTAATAGTTGCATTTGCCCCATATATGAGCCACCTCCCAACCACAGCCATGGCAGGTCAGAAAGCATGTCGCTTATCAGAGTTTGTGCCTGCTGGGACTCATCCAGTGGTCTCCCATTGTTGGACCAATGCCTGCAGCACTTTGTGTGCCTGCTTGAGAAAGAAAAGTTACTGAGGGACGTTTGCAACATCTCTGCTGTCTAATACCCAATTCAGTGGTTTTGCTGTTTTGTGTCATCTCTCATCAGCCTCCAGTGGTTGTAGTGCTTGCTCATTAAGTAGCATTCAAATCCCATTTTAAAGGATTATTCTGCTGCTGTGAGTGAAAGCTGGTGGGACCATAAGCGTCTCTGGGATGCCACAGGTGGTGTTTGCTCTCTCCTTCAGCGAAATAAAAGCAGAGTCAACCTAAGAAAGCAGACATCATGAGCCCTTTCAGCGACCAGCAAACAGTTCTGAACAAGAATGATGGCAGAAAAACACAGACACTAATAGCTTTGAATAATGGCAGTGAGATGAACAGACTGAAATCAAAGCTCCTCCTTTTTGTGCTGAAGAAGGTAGCCTCTAGCTTGCACCTACTTTAGGGTCTTCTCAACGCTGGTTCCCCTTCCATGAAGGAGTGAAGCCAGAATGCATCCAGAGAAGATAGCCTGGTCCACCAGGCTTCTCACGAGTTGCGAAATCATGCCACGAGGCAGCTGTCTTCACCACATCACGTCTCAATTGCTGTCTTGTATTGAGTCTTTCCAGTAAATCAAGTCTTATGATAGAGTCGCAGTGTTGTCCGTTATCCCATCATGCGCTCATTCTTCAGCACAGGGTGGGCATGACTGGTGCCTTTGCAAAGCGTGGATATGACTAGTCCCTTGGCAGCCCTGGGAGGCAGGATTTGACTCACACTGCAGCCTCTGTGCAGCCTGGACCTAGCAGTAAGCATAATGTGTGGGCATTGGAAAGAGAGTAAATCACCACAGACCTGAGGGTCAGGCTCTCCAGGGTCTCTTTCCTAGCTTTGCAGTTGAAGATGGCCTCTAATAGCACTGTTGTCTCTGCCCCCAGCTCCCCTTTGCAAACCATTACTGTGCTGGTTTGGATGACAAAGTGTTGCCACAGGCTTCTAGATAAGTTGCCACGGTTTTAGTGTCTTCCCCTGGTTGAGGTGATGGTCACCTGTAGCTGCCCAGGAGAATCATGATCATGCAGCCAGGGATTTTAGGTGCTGAACAGCAAGGGTGGAAGAGGGCAGGCAGTGGTAGTGAAAGGTTGCCCACTTCTGCCTTGCTCCAATGTTCATGCTACCCATATGATGGTAGGAGTTTAAGAGCCATTGTAGATGTTGCCTGAGGGAAAACTGCCTGGAGAGTGGCTTATTTGCCACTTGAATGCTGAGTACGACAGGAAAAGCACACAGTCCTTCCTGCTTTGGTGCTCTCACCTCTGACCTTAGACACTGGCATCCTGGGAACAGTCTGGCTTTATTTTGGTGTCTTAGCCTCTGTTGGCCTGGTGAAAGGTAGGTCCTGTTCAACCTTTCTGTCCCTTCAGGGGTCCTGTGAAGATTTCCTGCTTTCTCGCATAAAGGGGGCCAAAAACTCTTAAGGAAATGGCAGTGTCCCAGGCAACTGCACTCAACAGTTTCATCAATTAGTCAGGAGGAAACTAAGGAAGACAATGGGAAGCAGATGCTCTGAGCAGGACAAGGCTATGAATGATTGATGCCATCAGAGACAGGCAGAATTTACACCAGGAGAGACCCCAGCCTGGGGGTGAGGTGACTTCCTGTGCAAGAGCTCATTACTGCGAAATAATAGCAGGGAGCCAGGAATGGCTTCCTAGGCAAATGCCCAGCCCAGTATTCAGAAAATGATGAGGCACACTACCAAAATATAGCCAGGTTGGCTCAGGAAGGCACGGAAAGACTCAAGGAGAGATGGAGCAGGAGTTGTATGCTAGTTTTCCCCACTACAAGTGACAGTTCTCCTATTGAGCTTAATAAAAATGGATTTTTGCTGCTCCCCAGCAAAAATTATGGGTAGGTGTGATCCCTTCAAGATGTTAATTTCCTGCCACATTTTTGGTCATGACGTGCTAGCTACTATGTATGACAGACAGTTTGTATGTTGTTGTCCACACAGACACATCTAACAACAAGCACTGCCTTAAAATACTGTCTGCATATGCAAGCAGCTGACAGACTGTATTTCTTCTGGGAGCCCATAGTTGGATTAAAGGCTGTAGAGGTCTTAAAATCTATCGGTGCTCTTGTTCAAGCCTTTGTTGAGAATGGCAATGGCAAGGGGAGGAAATCTGGCAAAGAGTCTCCAGGTTCTGGTGTTTTCTTGCAGCTTGATCAGAATGAAAATTAAAAGGTCTTGAAGAATCTCCTGAGACAACAAAGTGGAAAATGTCTTGACGTGATGGAAGTTTGTTACAGTAACTTTAAATCCATTCTTTTTCTCTTTGCTTTTAAAACATCTTTCATACTTCATTTTTTTTTCTTAATTAGACTTTATTGCTTTCATTCCCTTACACATTTGACAATCCAACTTCTGTTTCTGGTGCAAACAACTAACTGGACCAAATAAAGAAGAGAGCATTGTGGGCATCCCTTTGTCTATATGCTGCACAGCTTTTCTCTATATGAATTCATATGACAGTGTATTCTTCCCTTAACACTTTCATTTAAGTGAATGTTGGAACAGAGCTTTTGCATAGATCAGCAAGAAAAAACAAATCATTTCTTGCTGTAACCATCTGTTCCTCTTACATCAGTAATAAATCCTTCCTGGGAAAGACAAGATGATGTAATTTATCAGTTGATTGTTGTAATGCACACTGTCATTCTGTATTTCACATGTCTGGAGTGCAGGTCTCAGCTTTCTGTTTGTAAAGGCAAATGAAAAGATGCTCTCAATGGCAATGTTGAAATGAGTGTTAATTGCATTAAAAAATCGGTAAGTAAAAGAGCAAGGTTCAAACAATCAGAGTGTTCATAAAGAGAAAAGCTAATCAGAAATGTTAGAACCAGATTAAATCTGTTGTCTTTATTAGGATGGACTCGTTGCCTTTAATGCTATAAACCCTACGGCTTTTCCTTTCTGATACATTAAAACCGCATTAAACACATCTTCCAGTTTACAATATGGGTAACAGAGATATAAGACATTTCAGCCTTCGATTTCTTTTAGATAATTCATTTTAGGCCTTTCCTTTAGTAAGGAGTTGGAAATGTTATTTCAAACCAAACAAACTGGATTAAATAGCTTTTCCAAAGCAAGTAAGACCTGTGGTCCTTCCAGATGCAATCTTCCATAAGGTGTCTGGGATGCGCAGGGAATATATCAGGCTGGACCGGCGGTCCATGATGGTTCAAAATTGCATGCATATCCAGTGCCATGTCAGGAAAAGGGATTAAACACCAGGGCCTCATCCAGGAGAAATTTCAGTGCCACAGTCTCTCTCCTGCCCTGGAACATGTTTTGCAGGTGATGGTTCGAGCTGCAGGGGCTTCAGCCAGAAAGGGATGGTGTGAGGAGCAAATAAATAGTTCTCAGGGATGTTCCTCAGACATGAGAGGTTTGGAGGTTGCTTTCCTGAGTTATGGGCATGGCCCCACTTATTGTGGGAGCTCAGCACTTCAATTTCCTTCCCGTGCCCCTCCTTATAGTGTCTCCTACCTGGCAAGGGCATAAAGAGGGAAGTTAGGACATAGGCAATGTGATCTCCCTGGGCACCAAAAAAAAAATGCTATAAGGCAGATCTTCAAACATCCTGCTCAGCTGCTGCCTAAACCTTGGAAGAGACCTAAAATAGCTAAAGGGTTGGTTCCTCCCCTAGCCAATATGTTACCCTGGAGTCTATTCCCTTGCCCTTTGGGTAAGGCTTGAGCAATGCCAGTTCCAAGGATGACTGAGGAAGATGTGCTTTCCCAGGTAAAATGACCATCCTGGTGTAAGTCCTACACCAGATTGTGAAAGGCAATACAGAGGGTCTTCAGCCCTCCCTCCCGTGCTGTCTTGGGTGACAGTCCTTGCTGTTGCGCCTCTGGACACCCAGCAAAAATGTGTTTATATCTTTCCTTCTGCCCCTCCTTCTAGCATCTTGCTAAGGTAACTGACACTTCTTTTGCATTGGTCTGCTGAAATGTGAAATGGCATGGGATAAGTAGAAGTTCACATCAGGCTGAGTGAGGGAAGAGCAGTTAGTTGGATGGTCCTATCTTTGCTCTCTTGCCTGGCCAAAATGTAAAGGGAATAGCAGGAAGGTAGGAAGGCTGCAGCTCTGCACTGAGATGGGAAAAAGTACTCACCGAAGGACACAATTTGTCCATCCCAAAGCAGATGCAAGCAGGGGTAACCTGCCAGACCACGATGCAAGTTTACACAAAATGTGCTTGCTCCTGCCCATAAATAACTTCTGGAAGCATGATTGCAGTCTGACACTGCTTTATTGGTTGGGCTGTGCTTATTATAAAGCCACCCCAGTGGGAGAGTAAGGAGAAGGAGCGACATGCTCTCTCTGTGAGAGAGCCTTGTGACTGGCTTGGTTTCCATGTAGCAGCAAACCTTTGTGACACACTTTCAGACTACAGAAGCTGAAGTTCCTTTGTGGATAGTGAAGAATGTTAAAAGTCAGCTGTGGTTAAGCCGCAGATGGCAATAACGAAGGCAATTATATGTCCATCTCAATGAACCGTTCATGATGAAGGCTCTGCTTATACCGAAAACTGGGATGTCACAAGAAGGGGAGACAGATGCACATTGCAGAAAGTTTGATGTGGTTGGTTTTTCTCTGTGCTGCTTATATGATGAGCTTCTCAGGGGAAACACTTGTCATCTCAGCATCAGTTTGAAGCACCTCCTGGCTAGCAATGGGCTCACTTGGATAACCATGGCATAATCAAGATCAGAAACAGGTCAGAGGAACGCACCTGTGCACACACATACCCACCACCTGTATGACCAGGAATACTGCTGGAAGGCTCCAAAATTGCTGAATTAAACAAATTTCAAGAATCTCTCTGATTTCCTGAGAAAAGTCATATGTCTCTATTTCAAATTTTTTTAGTTGTTACTCAGCAGGACCTTAAAAATATGTATCCATTTGTTGTCATCAGACATGAAATGGCTTTTTAAATTAAGAGGCAATGGTACTAGTCAGGATTTTTTTAACTCAGAGGAGCTGGCCCTTGAGATACATTAGATGCTGCTCACTTCTGAAAAGCCAGGAAAAGCAGGCATGAGAGAGCAATTACAGTGGCTGCACATTGCCTGCATGGATGTGGACTGCCAGCTGGGGAAGTTTTTTACTGTGGTTCTGCACAGCACTAATGAGTTGGGCAGCAGTTTGGCTTCCTTCTCTGAAAGACCCGTGCTGGTCCAGGTGCAGAAGGGTGCATAGAGATTTCCTTGATGCTTTCATTTAAAAGATGAGGTTGATCTCTAGGCAAAACCTTACTCACTCAAGCAGCAATGCCCTTGGTGCCTGCCTGGCCCAGGCTTAACTTTTTGGAAAGCTGCAGCTCAGGTGAGTTGTCTGTTTCCTGGAAGAAGATGAGGCAAAATGATGCATTAAAAAAAATCTGACATCTTCCAGACCCTTCCTGCTTTGAAGCAGAATGTGGTATTTGGTAGGCAGATGCCAGCTCAGGGTTAGGCTTCCCTAGCTATAGCTAGAGGTTACATTGATCAAAGCTATAACTGTTTTAAGTCAAAACCTCCGGCTGTAAAAAAATGAAGCACTGGGATAGAGTCTGAAAACAGGTAATTCCTCTGCTCAGCGCAGGTTACAGACATCCTTGTGTCTTCATTTTGAATGTGGAAGAGGCTGTAGGTGGTCACGGACACAAAACTGGTCTCAGAACAGCTCTAATTAGTTCAAAGGAGCAATTTTCTCCTGACTTCTGCTGAAGGGAGGTGATGGCTGGGGCAGATACTTCCTCTGTCATGGTCCCCAAGTGGCAAAAAGAAGGACACGTAAATAGATGAGATGAATATCCAAGAGCTGGAGTACCACTCTGCTCCTTCAGTGTCATCCCTGGACTCATCTCTGCTGATCCTTCACAACCAGCCGGAGGAACTAACACTCCTGTGGACTTCCCCTTCAGATGGTGAGGGAAGCATGGGAAGCTGAATGTGTTTCTGTAAGAGGTGAGGATGTGTTTGCATCCTCTGTGGACCTACTGTCCCTGCAGCAGGTGAGCCTACCCTAGGCTGGTGGACTGAGTCCCTGCTCATCTGTTAAGCAGGCTGAGAAAGGATCCCACTGCTCGTGGTGATGTGGAGGGGATGTGGGATAGGACTAGTCTCTGGGATTGTCCTTCTCTGTGTTCTGCCATACTTTGCCCTATTTTATCCAGTCATCTAACATATGCTTCTAGAGCCAGAGAGTCCATGTGATAGTCTGAGCTATATTGCTGGACAAAGGAAAAATGCACAGAACATGAGAAAAATGGGATGGCAGAGAAGAGGAAAATCGTGTAGGTTTTGGTAATGCAGGTCTGCTTTCTCCTTCTAGGGAAATGTGTCTGTTTATCTTTTTGCAAATTAGCTCCTCTTTCCCATGGAAAAGCCTCCTGTCCAGCTGTGTCTTCAGCAAGTCACGTTGTGTGTGGACAAGGTGCTTGTTAGCTGGGCAATGGGTGCTAACAAGAGTCAGACCACCGCAGAAAAGCAGTTAAAAATGAGTGTTCTTTATCTTGGCTTTCCTAATTAGATCTAGGTTGTGAGCTCAGTTGTGAGACCATCCACGGCTGTGCTGTAGCTCCAACTGTCCCTTCTTGCAGTAGTACCATGACATGGTTCAGGTGAACCAACAGGACAGGGAGTACTACCAGGACGTAGATAGAAAGAAGAGAGTTTAGTTGTATGGATGTGAGCTCTGCTGAGCTGCTTGTCCTCTAGGCAAGACAGTGAGCCCATGTTATTTACCAGCCCAAATAAAGATACTGGGACTTCGACCTGTGGTCAAGACCTATTGAAGAAGTGATACCATTGTCACACTGCAGAGCCAGCATAGCATCACCTCTACCTAGAGAGAAGCAACAACATTTCCAGCATGCTGCAGATTTGGGGGAGGGAACTTGGGCAGCTGAGACATGGAAAGCTGTGAGTGCTGATGCAAAGAGTCCCATGTGCCATCCTCTGGAGGCCCACCTCGGTATTTGGGTCAGAATGACTCTTCTCCTTTTCTTTCCAAGTCACTGACACAGTCTATTTCTGGCTTGTGCTTTTAGGTTGACGAGAACGTGTTAAAGAGGTCATAGCTGGTGCCAAGGGGTACCTCCCAAGATGTTTTCCATAACTAGATTAGTCCTGTTGGGCTACACGTGGTGACATTTTTTTATACACTGCTGGGAAGTAGGTAGAGTCAAAAGTTCAGCACTGCCTGGAGTCACTGATCCCAAAGAGCTGGGATGGGCTTGGGACTGCCACCAGTAATGGAGCATTGTCCAGTCCCTTAGTGCCCTGTCTGTGACGAGCAGGTGCCTGACATAGTTCCAGAGCCCATCCTTAGCTTGGAGAAAGCCTGAGGGAACCCAAGAAAAGTTCATCCATTACGCTCTTGCCAGATGGCTGTGGAAAGAGGGGATTGACTACAGTTATGTCATTCCCAGAGGAGGTGGAGTCTGTACCTTAGAGGGGGAGCATGAGACAGACTTTTTAGTCCAATTTCCTCACCTCTTAGATGTGTTTAATTCTTTCCTTCTGAATATTGGGTAGGGGGCAAGATTCCCCATCCGGAGGTGCCTGGCTCTTTCCAGGCACTTCTCAATACTGAGCTTGGAGGAGATGGCTGAAATCAGGTGAGAAGAGTCCCAGCCTCCCTGGCATATGAAGTGGCAGCTGCGAGATTCAACACTGCAGTCCATCTGCAGCAAAGGTCCTGGACAAGAAGAGAACAGGTTTCTGGTATCCTGCCTTCTGGGAAGCAGGCTACAGACCCTTTAGGGACTCTGGCACTGAGGCAGCACAGGACCAAGTGGTCAGGAGGAACTGTCAGATGCTTCAAGACTTAATGACTGCATTAAAAATGGCATTGAGAATAAACTCCAGGCAGTGGAAGATATCTGTCCACTCAAGAAATGAGAGGTCACTCCTGGTAAAGATATACCTTAATGAGGTGGGCAATGCAGCCTTCAAAGCAGCGCTCACTGTGGCTTCCGCTCTGCTCCTTTGGGAGTTCAGAAGTGAGAGGCATTGAAGTGATCCATCATTTTAAAATTATGTGATCTCTCCTCGGTTCAGAGGGGAGCTTGGAAAATAACACCGTCAATAAACAGGGAGAGAGGCAAGCCTCTGAATGGGCTCTGCTAATGCTCTCCTGCAGTGTATGCCACGGTCTTGCTGTTTAGTGTCAGCACGGTCCTCCCAGTGTATCACTACCCCTGATTCACTCCAGAACAACCATTTCTCCTGCATATTTATTTGCACAAGCCAGATCAGGTAGCTGTGTACATGAGCCGCCTCCTCAAGAAAGAGCGCTGAAATTGTTGTTACCTAGGCTTTAACAACAGTGAAAGAAGGTGGCTGAAGTATCTGAAAGATAGAGAAGGCAGGGCTGGGAAACATCAGGGAAAGCACGAAGTGAGGTGACTGATATGTCATGGCTAAATTGAAGCCAAAACACCTCCTGACCCGTGCAGGGGAAGGTCCTGCAAAAGACACCCTTAATTTATTAGTCTATCGGAAATTATTCTTTCTAATTTTAGCTCAGCATTGCTGTCTGCACATGATGAATGTTCCTGTGTGGCAGCACATTGAAATGTGGGGAAGCAGATGCTTCCCGGAAGGGTAGCGTTTGACTGGCGGCTGTGACCCAGCAAGCTGGAGCTGTTCTGGGCTTCCCATCGGGGCTCCACACCTCAGGGGGCTTTGCCATATCTGTGCTGCTTTGTCCTGAAGCAGGGCTCCCGAATGGTGTGGGCTAAAAACATCCTTCCTGTCAAGCAAGAAGAGACAAGTGGGGCTGAGGCTCTCAAAGTGGCTTTCCCACCATATTAAGGGACTTGTGCTCTCACAGGACCCATCAGGCATTGGTTTTATTGGAACAAGAATTGATGGTAGGAAGAAGGAAAATCATTTATGTTCAGTGTCAAAAGCGTGCAATAGAAACACAGCATGCCAAGGCAAGAGCCTTGTCCCCAGTGCAACATACATCTCCTCTTAATTAAATCTCCTGCAGCCTGCAAGCTCCATACAGTCCCAGCAGTTAGCTGCAGATGATATATGAGGTGACCCATACCAACCCACCCACTCTGCACAGCTCTGCTTGCTCTGTGCTGGTGGGCTGCTCAAGAGAATAGCAAAGCCAGACTCAGAGAGAAAGACAAAAGGAATTGGTCTCTCCACTGGTAAATAACTTATTTTTTTTTTGATCTGCTCCCTTCCTGCTACTTTGTGTTTGTTAAACATGGGAAAGATTTCTTAGACTCGACATCTTTCCCTCTTGAGGTATTAAGCATGAAGAATTTTAAACCACCAGGAGGTTTGGGAATGGCTCCAGCTGCATCTATACCACTTTTGGATTCACTTTCTTTATTCTGGCCCAAGTCTTCACCATTCAGAGCCTTGGGGAAAATGTGTGTTTTACAACTGATTCCTAGAAAGGAGATCCAGCTTATGTGCTGTGGATCAGGAAGGTGTCTCTGAGCCATGAAGCCACCTTTTCTGGAGATTCCCATCAAGCAGAGTTTGGCTGAATGCTCCAGCATGTGGTTCAGTTTGCACCATGTTATCTCTGGTCTTTGTGCCCTTGCTGAAACACATCTGGATGAAGTCCAGGAACACTTTCCAGTTTCAGACAATCTAACTCTACCTGCAATAATAATAATAATAATAATAATAATAGATTCTTTTTGTCATCCCCATTTACTGTCATTCTTAAGATAAAAGCTCCTGTAAGTTACTCTGAAATTCTTACTCTGTGAGCAGAGCATTTTGCAGAGTGGTTTCAATAGCAATAGGCTGAAGATCTTAGTCTTGCTGAAGTCTGTGGATGAGTCTTTGCAGATTTTCATTCTTCTTCTTTATTCCATTCCTAATGGAAGTCTGCTTCTGACAGGATGTAAACAGCATGCCTAATGTTTCTGTTAAGTTAAGGCAATTAATTGAACCAAGTACTCCTGCTGCCCAAGAAATTTAAGGTAGTTCTTTGCTTTTGTAAGCACCTATTATTTCCTTGGTCGAATAAAAAGATTATTGTGGGAGTGAAGAAAAAGAGACTCCACGCAGAGAAAGGTTTGGGGAAAGAAAATGGAAAGAAAAAAGGGTTTGAAAAGCTACCATGGTCTTGCTTCCTGGGTGACTCCACTGGAACTTAACCCTTTCCTGCCAGTGGGGATTTTTTCCCATTTACAATAACATTGAAATTTCATTTGTTCACCCATTTCTTGAGTAGCAGGAGGAGGTGAGTATAGCACACCTACAGCTCTCTGCTACTAGATGCTCAGCTCCAAATTTGATGAGGTTTACTGCAATATCATCAATTTTACTGTTTTCATACTTGTTTCTCTTAAGCAGGTGCTGATAAACAACAGAGCACCATTTCAGAAGGTTATAATAGGACTGTAAAGACTGTAAAGACTAATACCTGCAGAGAATGAATCATCTTCTCAGCTTATACACCCACCCTGGGATGAGATGAAGCCCATCTGTAAATAGCTACACCAGCTCACTCAGTTTGAATGCCTGCAGATCAGATGATCCATCAGACACAAGGGAAAGGGTTCATAAGCAAATCTAATGTTACAGGCTTATAGATGTCACACTGGCAGAGTAGTCCAGGCTTTCGTTTTCCTGCTTTCTTTTTGTTTCCGAAGACTCCACTAGCTGTAAATGTGGGGGAAGGGTGAAGAGAGCCCAGGTAGAAGTCTATCAGCACTGGGAGACCTCACCTGGAAGCACAAGTAGCAAAAATACCACCATCTCTTCACAGAGAAAAGAGAAAAGTGAGCTTGAAAGCTGAAGCAGTA
Organism: Nestor notabilis; assembly: GCF_000696875.1. Taxonomy (NCBI): domain Eukaryota; kingdom Metazoa; phylum Chordata; class Aves; order Psittaciformes; family Psittacidae; genus Nestor; species Nestor notabilis. The sequence continues at coordinate 44,392 of NW_009936774.1, forward strand.
TTAGAACCAGGTTTGTGATCTTGATAAAGGTGATCCTTCTTCTAATGAGAAAGCCACATATTTGGTGCACATTCACAAAACTAAAAGAACTGCTTGTGTATCTTCAAACCACAGATAACGATAGGCAGTGAAATCAAAGTCTCACTTTAGCCTGTGCCCACCTTGTCTGCCTCCATGAAGGACCTCTCAGCTCCTAACAGGCTTCTGGTGCTGCGTGCTCGGCTCACAATGCCCAGCCTGAGTTGGATGCTCCTGATTCTCTCCTCTACTGATGGGACAAGATGTGACAAGACCATTTTCTGCACTATGTGAACAACAGCTAAGTCTAGGACTAATCCTGAACAAGAATCTAAACTAATGCTAAATTGAAGACAGCCTCATGAGGGAGGACAACCACATACCTGGCTGGCTTCTCTGGTGACTTGGACTTGGCTTGGGTGGGCTGCAATCCCTATCCATCATTAATTGCTGCATTGAAAAGCCCCTGAGCTAAAGCAAGCATGATGGGAACAATTTCCCCAAGGTGATCAAGGATCTCAATAGCAGAGTTAGTGTCCAGGAGCAGTAAGGGCCAGTCTTAGGTCATCCCTAAAGGACAGGAGTGAAACATGGATACAGGCAGCAAGGCAGGGGCTTTGCAAACCAGGGCCCAGCTTGCAGTATCCAGTAAGACAGGCCTAGATGGCAGCCAGGTTCAGCCAAGAATGAAGATCATCAGTCAAGTTCAAGGTGCCAAGACACATCCTAGGTCAAGTCAGGAAGCCAGTCTGCAGATGAGAGCCCCACAGATAGGGTCTGTGGTGAGGCTCATGCTTGGCAGTGGCTGAGCAAAACCACAGCACAGCTCAAACAGGAATTGAAGGCCCAGGGCTGGGCTTAAATGGAGGCACTGTTTATGTTGGAGTATGTTCCTGTGCATATGTATGCATATGGAGTATGTTTATGCGCACTCAGGGCCCTGACAAGTCAGTAGACCTGGCTCACAGCCCGTTCCTTGGGCAACCGCACCGTACTGTTGAGTTAATAAACCAGGCAACTTGAAAAACAAGTGCACTGATTTCCCATGTTGCAATATTCAAGTTGGACCTTCATAGGTCCCTGTGTATCCCATAGTCAGTTGAATGGCTGCAAAGCTAGTCAAGTCATTCCAGGGTAAACTGGTCCTTCTGCAGGTTCAGTGGAAGGACAAGAGAAACTGTTATTGATGTTTTGCTTACCCAGTAATTGCACAAAATACACGACACTGAAAAGGCGCTAATGAGCAGTACTGGAAGGGTTGGTGCATACGCCTGCTTCTTTGGAGAGGAGAGTACACTTCCTGAGAGGCCTGTGCTAGCTGTTAGAGGCTAAAAACACCTGTGCCCAAAGAGGAAACCTGCAAAAATTAAAAGCATTGTTCTTTTCCCTTCATATAGTTTCCAGCAGGAAATATCATAGCATCATAAAGAGATTTAGGTGGGAAGGAACCTCTGGAGAGTTGTCTCTAAATCCTGCACTGATCTAACTGCTAGATCAGGTTGTTCAGAACAATTCAAAGTAGAGAAGCTCATCTCTTCCATCCTCTGGACTTACGGAATGGCTCTGCAAGTCAGAGCTTAGAAAGGAGCTGGGTCCAAAATTAACAGGAACAGGCCTGATTTCAGCATGCTTCTGGTTTATTTATTTTTCAAAAGAGCCAATTCAATTGCTAGACCTTATTCATAATGCAGCTTAACACACAAGTCTGGCTCAGTCTCATTTGTGACTGATGTTGTTCTCAGGAAAACCTCTTCCCTTCCTTTTCTTTTCCTGATCTGCATCACATGAAATGAGGGATGCAACCTCCTCTTGCATGCTTGCCGTATGTCCTAGGAGGGCTCTAAGGCCAGCTGTGGACTGCAGACAGCATGCAAGGTCTTTGGACCATATCTGCCTTGCTGTGCCTGCCTGGGACATGAGCCCATGCCTGTAGTGCTGTGGACTGTGCATTCCTTCACTGGCCTCCTGGGATCTGAGTCACTGTGCCCTCTCTTAGGTGCAGAGTAATAACAAAACCAGTGGTGAATAATCAGAGTTAATAATAATGCTTGCCTAAGGTAATTTGCTCCCAGATAACTGTTGAATGAAAACACCCTGTCTGCTAGGGACAAGCAGTGGCTGTGCAGCGCTGTGAGATATAACAACATCTGACAACAGCCGGCCCCCTGGCAAGCTGTGGGTTTCACCCAGCCGTTGCCGAGCCTCTCTTTCTGCGGAAGTGCTGAAAGTCAGCTAAGTAATGCTCTTCCAGAGAATGAATTCCCCCAGCAGCACGCACACCAGAGTGGATCCATTCGCTGGGTGCTCTCCCAGGAAGTCATTAGCAGCTTGCAGGCAGAGGTCGATCCCATTACCATGGTTTAGTAACACTGTTGGAAAAAATAAGCTGGTGCCTTAGGACAGGAGCTGACCTTGAATGAATAAGAAGGAAAAGCCATGTCTGGAGCTTGTCACTTTGTGGGCTGAAATGTGCTTCTGTTGGGATGCTGATTATGGGGAAAGCAATTTAGGAGAAGGCAAGGTGAAGCAATGCCTGGGAGAGCAAACAGTTGTTTCATCAATGTATTGACTGCCCCTAAAGAAGAGCTTCTCTGTGACTCTACAGTATGACTGAAAGACATCTGGAAAAGGACCTGACTAAGGCCTCACTAATTGGTGTGATGATCTCTGTGCAAATGTTTGGGCTGCGAGCAGGTAGCAGTCAGTTGCACACATGAACAGCCTCCAATCCTTTGCTTGCAGACAGCTCTTCGTTTGGTGCCTTTCCTTTAGGCTAGACTGAGTCATTTCCATGAATGGAAAACAGATTCTTTCCACCAGTAGATCCTGAGTAGCTGACAAGTACCCAGACAAAATCCAAAACTTCGTAGGCTATCCAGCTACGTGAGTTTTACTTTAATCCATGCTCCTTCTCAGTTGGATTCTCCTCCTCTCTGCAGTTTAGTTTTCAGAGTACTAGTGCGGGGCACTGCAGGTGGTTGTGGAGAGGGAGAAGGCTAAGATGTGTCTTGGTGTGGGCCCATTTGCCCTTTTCCGTGGCTTGGGTGGATCAGGAGGAGCTCCGTCCCAGATTGCTGCATGATGTACAAGGTGACCTGAAGAAAGAAACACGCTGTGGTTGATACTGGTACAGATTTAGAGATGGCTCCTGGTGTCACTAGATGCTTTCTCATCCAGATCTGGACTTCCTCTGTTCTGCCTACCAGGCTCTTCTCTGTGATGGCCTCTATTAGATGAGTCAAAGCATACCACTCACTTTGATGCAATAGTACAAGTATAAGCTGCTTCCTGCGTAATGTGAGTCCATTTGCTTCCATTTATGATGAATTAATATTTTCTTCTGTGCAGTGAATGGTAGCACTAAGCATACAGCAGGTAGCTGCTAATTTTGTCGGCAAAGCTGGTTAAGGAAGGAGATAAAAGGGGAAATAATGAATCACTGAAGGGAGTAGTTGGCTCAGGCACTGCCAAGTTATCATCGTAACTGCACAGCCGTGTCTGTGCCCACTCACAATGTTCAAGGCCAGGGTAGATGGGGCTTTGAGCAACCTGGTCTAGCAGAAGGGGTCCCTGCCCATGGCAGGGAGGTTGGAACTGGATGATCTTGAAGATCCCGTCCAACCCAAACCATTCCATGATTCTACGAAACTGTCTTTCCTCTAAGCTTCTCAGCAAGCTCTGGGCTCAAACGAGCTGGAAAAGAGGTAGCTCCAACCACTGGGAACCCTCAGAGCATTTCTGACAGCCAAGCCCTGCTTAATTCAGTAGACAGAGGCTAATGCAGTAGCTGGAACCAGATGTGAAGCAGGTTAAGAAAGGATGGGATGTACCTAGCCTTATTACCTGGGAAAGGTACTAAATCCTGGGCAAGCTCATCCAGTAGATTCTCTGAATTCTGTGCACTGAGACCAGGTGTCACTTTCTACAAGAACCCATCCAATGAGATTTGTCTGAAGGGGCACACTGTTATGAGTGAGGGGAGAACAGGGTTTCAACAGCTGACAGAAATTGGAAGAAAATTAAATACTATTTGGTAGTTCTGGATCACCAAAGGTCTCTGTAATATGAAGGTGAATAAATTGTAGTAAAGTCCTTATTCTCTGACCTTAGCATTTCATAGCACTGCTGCTATTGGGTCCTCCTGGCTCCTGAAATTGCTTCGTTAGACACTCCAGGTTTGATAATGGTGCCCACATGTTGCCATGGCTTTGTCTGTGTAAAATTGTCTTTCACAGAAAGAAAAGGCTTTGTTCCAGGACAAACAAACCCTTCAGCTCAGTTAGAACAGCTTAGAGATAACCACGTAATGCAGATACCATGTGACACCAACCCAGGTCCAAGTCCAACACCTCCAAACTCATCTGCAAAACACCTTGAATTGCTTCAGAAGTGCAAAGTGTTGTATATTTTAGAGTAAACAGCAGAGAAAAATCCCCCTCTCCTTTATTTTTCTTCCTCCATATCTACAAGTAAAAAAATCAAGGAGGATAAAAAGAGCATCCTAAGGGGGAGAGTTACCATATGCTGCTCTCACTGTTAGGAAAACAGTATTGAGTCACACAAATAATTTTAGATGCTTCTAAATACACTGTGCTCTCAGCAGGCAGCCTTTCCAGCTGTAATCTTGCCTGCTGCCCCTAATTCTGAGCACACAGTATACTCTGCTTCCTTCCTTGTTGCAAATGAGTCAGAATTTCTCTCTGTCACTCACCTGAGCCAAAAGGAGTTCACCAGCTTGGTGCTTGAACACTAATACACAATTAGAGGACGTATTCTCTCTCCCTGGAAAAAAAACCCCTTACAATCCCAAACAAAAAATGTAGGGTACAATTGTGATTCTCTACCGAAATGTGATAGCTGGGGAATGGTATTGGCTCTGTTGGTGTGGATGAGTTTAGGATTCTCAGGAGAATAGTTCATGTTGGTATGCTGCTGTCTGGATGGTAACAGTGCTGGGAGGGTAAGAGGGGATGTGATCTGCACAGGGCTTCTCTGTAACAGGTAGCAAAGTGGAGACCACCCCAGTTGCAGGAGCTCCTCTACTGACAATGTATTTCTTTCCCTGACCGCCTGTTAGAAAGGACAGGACTGCAGACAGAACCTGCAGGCCAACTACAGCACCCACACTTCAGCAAAAGCTGTAACGCATACCATGGCTAGACCAAAACATACATCCTGAGTATATGAAGCACAGAAGAGCCACAGGGTATCAAACACCAATTTAGAGCCCCGTGGATCATCAGAGAAAGCTGTCTCCTGCAATGCCACTGGTATGACTTCCTTGATGCATACCAGTGTGCAAATCAGAGCACTTGGGCACTTGGGCGAACAAGAGCCCCTATATAAGTGAAGTAACAGCATGTGAGGGATGGTTTTCACATCCAGCCGTCTAAATCTTTTTAGGAGTCTGTTGTGACCTCTTGCTTCAAAGCACTGAAACATCAAGCAGACCCCAAACCGTGTCCTGGTACCGAGAATAAATTACCTGGGAGAGAAAAAAAATACAGCAGAGGACTATGGTGTATAAGTCTCCATGTTCTGGCAGTACCTGTCTATGGAGAGCCCCTCACTGCTCTGAGAAGGACTGGTGACAAAAGAAGAAAGAATGAGAAGAGATAGGACATAGAAGGAGGAGACATCTCTCTTTGGTGTCACCCAAAGAAACCATGGAAGTTGAGCAGACAGCTCACAAGTACTTCCTGTGAATGATCAGCTGAGCTCCTCCATAGGCTTTCTTTTGGTATTTCCCTCAACCTTTGCATTTTCTTCTCTAGTATCCAGTAATGCAGTCTGGAAGTTTTAGAGGAGGACCTTGTTATAGGAGATGAAGTAAGACTGCAGCTGTAAAGCAAATTCCAGCATCGGCACCTCTTGCAGTATTACTCTGAGCCTTGTGCTTGAAGTCTTTCTTCAAGCTTCAGCTTTTGCAGGCATGAGATGGAGGAAATCTCAGCTGTCTTTTTTGTTGTTGTTGTTGTTGTTATTAAATGATATTTTAAAGTAGATTTTAAAAATTCTGTCAATCCCAACATGGAAAAGATGGAGAGGCCAAACTGAGTCTTAGATGAGGTGATGTATTTGTCTAATTCAATATTTTTACTAGATTAGAAGGATTTAACTACTTTATTTTGTCTGTAGAAGTTGGCTAAATGAAAGCACTCCCATATTTTGCTTTCATTTGCCGTCCTTCTTGCCTTCTCTGTGCATCACCTTCAATATAACCTTGCCCACCTCTTCCAATTATTTAACCTAAATGAATCTTTAGGTTTATTCATATTTGTCCATTTCAGTGTTCGGTATAAACAAATGCTTTTTATTCTCTCAAAGAAAACCAGTAACAAGTTAGTTAGGAAAAACAACCCTTCTCTAAAAAGCTGTTGTAAGTTTTGTTAACTTCTTTTCTCAAGGGCAAAAGAAAGGGGAGTGCCAGAAGTAAAGATCTGAAGTGAAAATCAAGGAATAAAATGGAGAACACACATGAAATAGAATGCAAAAGAGAAAAGAGTAATGCTGAGGTGCTAAGGGGAAAAGTAATCTTGGGTAGTAGTAAGCACTCTCCAGAAGAGTAATAGGATCATGACTCAGGGGTTGTTCTGTCATCAAATGCAAATGAATGAAATGGCAAGAGCACAGGCGAACATTAAGCCATGGTAATGCACAGAAAGAGCAAGATGTCACCAAAGGAGATGGAAGTGCCTCCAAGGGATATCAAGAGCAATTTATTTTCAAAAGATATTGAACTTACTTAAAAAAACAACACCACTAAATGAAATGTTGTCCAAGTGTTCTCAGGGGAAGGAGAAGGACAGATGGCAAACAGACCCATTAGCTCCCCCAGGAAGGCTGAAAATTGCTGATGGAAATGGCAATGTTGAAAGAGCAGGTGATGAAAAAGTAGTGCATCTGAAGACAGACTGAGACCCATGAGCAGATGGGACACTGGGGACCTGCTGTCTGAGACTGAAGATGCACTTTTGGCAACTATTTCCCAAATAAGGTGGATCAGATCTTGCTCACATTGTGCAGAGTAAACAGAGAATGTCCCCTATGGTGCCTACAAGTTCTGTGGTCCTCTGAGCCATGCAGCCTTCTGTAGCCAGGGTGTGATCAGTTATTATTCATATGATGTGGCCTCTGTGTAAAACCTGCTCTAATCTGCTTATGAACATCTCCATGTGCCACAAACCTCTTCCTTGGTGACCTCTGCTTGGGATCTCCTACCTGGGGAGGGAGAAATTTTCTCAGTAAGAGCTGTGTCAGCACACAGAGGAAGGAAGGCACTAGTGGCTAAGCCGAAAAGATGTCACCTAGTCCAATGGGTGCTTAGCTTTCTGATACATGTATGTTAAGAAGAGATTGTGGAGGAGGTATTTATTTCCAACACAACTAAATGGGTATTTCTGGAAGTCCTTTTGTTTAAAAAGAAATTCCAATAACTGAACCCCAGCCTGGGTGTGTGCCTAAAAGTTTCTGCCCACTGGGCTTCTGGCTGAGTCTGGATTTCACTTCCTTCTTTCTTGATAAGGTGCTGGTTGGAGAAGAACTGTTACACCCCCATGGAGAGCCAGGACTGCTTTCAGAGCACAGGAAATCATTCCTGTCTGTATTTTGTATGTTGTGGTTGTTCTCTAGATCAGATGGTACAGCACAACCCTATGCTGATTTCTTTTGTTTAGATGCCAAAAGTTGTTCTGGTTAGATGTGGGCTGTTATCCTGACTTACTAGTGAGCTGACAAGATAATGACTGAGCAATCACTCTGCAAGAGCAAACTATATGGGCACTGATTGTATTACAGCTGCATTATAGGCTGCACTGGTTACAATGCCTCTTGTTACAATTGCCTGATGCTTCTCCTAAGAACTTATTTTGCTTGTGTCTAACTTAGAATGTCAGAAGTGAAATTCTCAGTGTCATCCTCTGCCTTAGGCTGAATTTTTTTGTTCAAAAGAAGCTCAGTGGTTTCTGAAAGTGAGGCTGGGGAAAAATCTGTCCCTTGCTCCAGCTAAAAAACAAATTCCAAACTTCCAAGGTTTGTGTTGCAATTTGCAGTTGCTCTGGAAGTTGGTGAAAAAACCCATCCAAAAATGGGGGGATGTATAAACTGCTGGGAGACCTCAGCACTCAAGTGCTCAGATTGACCTTTCTTTTCCTAGATTCTATGTAGGTTTGGTGGGCAAACCTTCCCCTGTCAACAAACACCATCATGAGCTGGGGCAGATGCAGATTATGTGTTGGATGAAAGTATAATCTGGTGGGCAGCTGAAAGTTTCAGAAGGGAGTCTAGAGTGTTGTAACAGGGGCCAATAGCTTGATTTGTCCTTGGATTTGTTCTTGCAAACAGCTGAGTCAGTTGTCATGAAGATTTCAAACTAGGTGGGTAGCTGGCAGGAAAAAAGCCTGGGAAAGCTCTAAGCAGAAAAAAGATGAAGTGTTCAGATAGCAACCTGTGCATTATGGCTTCTTACTTCTCGTTGAGACATGGTCGTTAGATAGAATAAAGTTGGAATCACTTTCTTTTTCGCTGTCTGCATGCTAACAGCTTCCCAAACCTCCCTGAATATAGCAGAAAATGGAAAAAGCTAGTTCACAGAGCAGGACTAGATACCATTCCACCCCATACTTTAATTATTATAAAAAATGGAAAACACTTTTAAAGTTTATTTTATGACAAGTGCTTCTCAGTGTGATTGATTCCTCCGTCTTTGAGTGGGTTTGTGCATTATCGGGTCAGTATTACTCATGAACAGATGGAAATACAGGAATTACCTGCACTTGTAATGGGATAGAAAAGTCTTTTTGCCTTTAAGTGGTGCAGCATAAGAAAATACCCACATTTACTTTTGGTTTTTTTTTCCAGGCATATTTTTTCGGTGGGTTTTTATGTGAGGTTAAAGTATGCTGTGATGAAAAGCATTATGCTTCTGCTGGCCTGTAGTTGCCATAGATTTTGTAAAGTAGACTGCACACTTTGCTGTAAGGACATCCTTGTTGGTGGCTTCTGCAATGGAGAGCAAGAAACAGTGGACATCATGCAGACAACCAAAATGCCCACATGATGTTTTCCTCTGGTTCTGTTCTATTATTTAATGCACCTATAAACTGGACATGGTCAAAATCAAGACCTGTGCTTTCACCACAGCATTTACTGAAAAGCAGCCTGACTATCAAGAGCCATCAACAGCAAATGTTGCATGAAAACAAAACTCTGTGGAAACACTTCAGTGCTGCCAATATATTTATGGCTGGTGTGGGAGATTATATCAAGTTAACCTAATTTTCTCATATGGTAAGTAAGTCAGCTGGCCTTGAAATCAGGGCAGGTCATAAGTGTGATATGCCTTGACAGAAGATGTTTCAAGATTGCCCCAGGTGACAGTCTCAGGATCAAGTCAGGAATTACAGCACAAGTTAGACTTTTGTTAAAAATTTAGAATGGCATAGAACAGGAAAAACCAGAACACTTCAGTCTGAAGGGACCAACAATGATCATCTGGTCAAAATGCCTGGCCAATTCAGGGTGAACCATAAGTTAATGCATTTTAAGAGGCATTGTCCAAATGCCTCTTAAACTGGAGTTAGTGGCTGGTCACAAGTGGTACTACCCAGGGCTCAGTGCTGGGGCCAGTTCTATTTAACATCTTTATTGACCAGCTGGATGAGGTGATCAAGTGCACTCTCGGTAAGTTTGCAGACAACAGCAAGTTGGGTTGGAGTGATCTGCCAGAGGGAAGGAAGGCTTTACAGAGGGCTCGGACAGGCTGGACCAATGGACAAAGGACAGTTGTATGAGATTCAACTAGGCGAAGTTCCGGGTCCTGCATTTGGGCCACAACCCCATGCAACATGACAGGCTCGGGGAAGAGTGGCTGGGAAGCTGCTCATGGAAAAGGACCTGAGGGTGTTGATCAGCAGCCAACTGAACATGAGCCAGCAGTGTGCCCAGGTGGCCAAGAAGGTCAACAGCATCCTGGTTTGTATCAGAAACAGTGTTGCCAGCTGGACTAGTGAAGTGATTGTCCCCCTGTACTTGGCACTGGTAAGGCTATACCTCGAATATTGTGTTCAGTTCTGGGCACCTCCTTACAAGAAAGACATTGAGGTACTGGAGCATGTCCAAAGAAGAGCAACAAAGGTGATGAAGGGTCTAGAGCACAAGTCTCATGAGGAACAGCTGGGGCAACTGGGTTTTTTTTAGCCTGGAGATGTGTAGATGTGGCACTTAGGGACACAGTTTAGTGGTGGACTTGGCAGTGCTAGCTTAATGGTTGGACTCGATGATCTTAAGGGTTTGTCCAACCTAAACAATTCTATGATTGACAGGCTTGCAGCATGGACCAGCACTTGAGGAAGACTGTTCCAGTGTTTGACCACCCTCTTGGTAAAGAAATGCTTCCTCATGTCAAGTTTAAAGTTCCCCTGACGCAGCTTTGAGCTATTGCCATGCATTCTGTCACTGGATCCCAGGGAGAAGAGATCATCACCTCTCTCTCCACTTCCCCTCCTCAGGAAGCTGCAGAGAGCAGTGGGGTCACCCCTCAGCCTCCTTTTCTCCAAACTAGGCAAACCCAAAGTCCTCAGCTGCTCATCATTGGACATGCCTTCCATATGCACCCTTACTAAAGAAAGAAGAAACAGGGTAGTTACCAGCAATTTGCTGTTAACTGTCCAACTGGAAGGGCTTTACAGGATACAAGGGATAAATTACAGTCTAGTTGCCATTTCAGATTTCTGTTAATAATTTGGACAAAGGACCGAGGGACTTGCTGTTTAATTTGTGGGGCTAGATCACAAGAACTTTGACAGCAAGGATTAGAAGCTCAGCATGATCTGTTGAACTGGAGAGAAGCTCTGAAACCAATGGGATGAAATTTGATAAAAGACAGGTGTAGCACTTTGCACTTCAGGAGAAGTTAAATTCCCGGTGCCACATTAGCTGGATGGAATTAAAGACCTTGTGAGCATATGAGCTATGTTTTTTTATGAATGGAAAATAACTGTCTGAGCAGTTCTTCAGGAAAGCGTCTGGGGGTTGTAGAGGAACACAGACCAAACGTGAGCTGTCAGTGTGCTCAGAGATGCATTAAAATCATTGTTGCCTGTCTTCTAGTTAGTGTTCCTGAAGAGGCAAAAGACAAAGAGATTGTGATTCAGGAGGAAGAACGTAATATGCTGTCTGGAATATTCATCCTCTTGTCTCCATTACATATAAAATTTCCCTCCTCTCAAGATCAGGCGATGATGAGATTTCTTTGGCTAACAGAGGTTGGACTAAGTAAACTAAGGATGTCATCATATCTTTCCAATCCTGTGAAATAAAATCACAAGAAATCTTATGAAGTAAATAATTTACATAGTACAAATAAATATAAACCTGCATCTTCAACAGCATAGATAATTAATTAGTCACGAGATCAGCACACCAATACAGTCTGAAGGACACTTCGTCCAGTGGACAAATCAAGACCAAGTAGTCCTTATCTTCAGCACCAAGATTCTGGTCTTCCTGCAGGAATTTCTATCCTATGCAAACCTTCATGCTAACTGAAAAGAAATGCATTTCTGTTAAAATTTATGGGCCTCTTTGAGCTCCCAACCCATTCAAAATTACTGTATTGCTCCCCTTTTGTTTGATGTGAAGCCATGAAAAGACATTGGCAGCATCTGCTAGAACTTCTTCCCTGGCAAAGTGAGAAAAGGATAGCAACAAATCCTCAAACCAGAAGACTGTTTTGGGTCTTTGCATCAGCAAATCTGTGGTGTAAACGTTTCTGCTCCGGCCAAAAAGAGATGTGTCTGCTGTGAAGACAGCTCTGAGTTCAGCTGTTACTGTGCTGGCAAGGGATGGCAAAACCTATCCAGAACACCTCCCTAAATCCTTTTGTCTTTAAGGGAGGTAAAGGCCTTTACTCGGATCCACCTCCTTGCCACAAGAGGGCTCTGGGAGAGCAGCCCAGCAGCCCTCAACAAGCAAGCGTGCCCTCCAGTTTGGACCTTTAAACTGAGCTAAGCAATTGCAAAGGTCTGTAGAGAGGCAGCTGAGACTAGGCTGGTGAGGAGCACTATGCTGGCAAGGGTCTGGAATAATCCACCAAGTTTAAATCTGCTATGTCCACACAGCCGTTGTTTGTCAGGACAGCAGAAGAATCAGCGTGGCTTGAGTCAGAGGAGTTAGTGCCTGCAAGAAGGGGCTTTGCAAGGAAACCTAGAAGAATCCAGAGTAAAGACCCTGCCTTCTTGTGCCTGATACTATTTGTTCTGCAGCAGGTTGGGTGCAGATCTCCACTTCCACACCTGAGCCATGGCTTGGAACTTTTATGTTCACAGCCTGGACAGCAAGTCTGCTGTTGGGCTTTGACTGTTCTGATTCCTTTTCTGCTAGAGGTTGATTTCACAGAGCAGCCAATGCACAGACCAATATCTGGCCAAGATGGACTTCCTCATCATGACAGGACAATATGCCGTATCATGACTTATGCACTCATGGAAAAGAAGCTTATACTGAGGTGACAGTAGGATGGGCTAGAGAAGGAGGGAAAATGTACACCAGGAGCCAATTTAGCAGTATTTGTTTGGGAGAGAAAAATATACCTTTTATTTCCCAACCTTCCACTCCAAAATCAGCAGAAGGTTTTATTATATAAGTGGTTTAAAGCATACATATGTCCCTCTTCTTCCTGTTTCCTGAACCACACCAGAAGAGGTAATGTGAAGTATTGAAATCGAAGACAACAAGGCCATTTTCTCCCTTTTCCCCATTGTAATTTAGTCGAATTCACTTATTCTATAGTAATTTCAGTAAATGGCTGTGAAAAAATGAGCTCTTTGCTGCATACCATGTTGTGATGACGAATTCATTCAGCTTTTTCTTAAATGTCACAGATGGTTACAAATGCAAGCCCAGAATGAGGTGGACTCACTTACTAGAGATGTAGGCTGGAGGAAAGAGAAGGAATTCCCCTCATAGCAGAAGTTCCTCTTCACTCAGCAGACTTAAACTATTCTCAAACCCTTTAAGCAGATGTATTTGGGAAAAATACCAATCAAATAGGATGTGACCAAAGGTGACTGTGGATGCAGAGTTGTGTAAGAAAAGCTCTCCTGTTGTGTCCCAAAATAGTATCATGAATAAAGCCATGGCATGGAGGCAGGGGGAAGAAGGAGGGAGTCTTGCATACAAGACATGCTGTTGTCTAGGTCTGGATCTTAAGACATCAGAAGGTGTTTGGGGAACAGAGGAATAGACCATGTCTCAGGAGTGGCATCTTGAGAAGATCAGCGACAGAACGAGGCCTTTTTCAAATTGCCATGGACGTTGATGGGAAGGTTTCCATTGAGTAATTGTCTATTGAATAAAACCTGCAAGGTGGAAGGAAGTCAGACTCATCGCTTGGAAAACTAACCCCCATATCACCATCTGTCCTGGAGCTGGAACCTTTCCCTTCAGAGGGATGGCCTCTGGGATGCCCTGTTAAGGGGCAGGTTGGTGAGAAGAAGGGAAGGGTTTAACTCTTCAGCATTTCAGCATCCTGTGTCATTCTGAGAGCTGCATTAAATTGCTCCCTTCTCTCTTCTGAGGTTTTCCTGTGGCTAATTAATTACAGAGAGAATTCAAAGGCCTTTGTGGGTAGTTTGCAACTTGGTGCTATGAGTCAAGAGGAGTGCACCTCAACAAGGCCTGGAATGTGGGCTGGGCTCCATGAAGCATTCCCAAATTTGGTAGTTTATCTGGATTTGTCTGGGACATACTGTATCCTTTCTGTATGGCCAATCCATCTTGCTTTCAAGGCAACACATGTCATAGAGCATGGAGCAAGCAAAGAGAGTGCTGGCAGCCATCATGGACTTGTTTTCATATTTACCAAATCAATGCAATATTGCAATGTCTTTCCTCTGGCTTGCCCTTGATGTGGTAAAGAACAGCAATGCAGAGAGAAAATCATGACGCAATTCTTCCTTTCCTAGTTTATATATAATAACAATTGTGACAAGAATATGAAAATCCAGACTTGACATAAATGTTCTCCTTCCTTCCTATTAAGCAAGAGACTGAAGGAATACATAACCATAAACATGCCTTTGATCTCCAGACTTCACTGTTAAGCCTAAACCTGTACAACATACTGGGGCATTTTGGGCATGGCATGGGTTCATCTTCTTACTGTCTGTTTAGAGTCCACTTCTCCAGGAAGTATTTCCTCCTGCTTCTATATAATCTTGTGGCTCCGGCTCATGGCATTACTACTGTGGAAATACAAAACACTCAGTGTTCAGCTTGCAGAGGTTTGATCATAACATGCCAAGTATCCCCTGGGGAGAGGCTCTCTTATTTGAAGAACCTCAGGTCTGTGGGCAAGCTCAGGTTGTCTCAGCAGGAACTGGTCTTATTTGTGGTTTATTACTATGTAGTGAGCTGGAAGAAATAATGGGTGACTTCAGTGACCAGTCATACAGCCTAAATAACAAATGCATTGACACCCAGATGAAGCTGATGGTCCACTGGCAGATACAAATCCAGCAGATATTGGGCTGGGGAAAACATAGGTTTGTAGGTAATTCATGAGCAGTAAATTGGTGAAATTATGCCAGAGAGTATTTAACAAGCCTCATGTCTCATCTCCCTCTTCACTTGTATGGTGCAGCCTGTTACATTCATTTGCCTTCTGCCCTGCTTATGCCACTGCATAAATCCAGCTAAGTGAAAGTCTTAAAAAAAGAAGGGAACAGATTCATAAGAAATGCAAATAAAATAGCCCATATGTGAAGGAAAGAAGGATGCTTAAGGACCAGTATTAGGGCCTCAGGAGTAACTGTCATCTGGGGGCTTCTGTATTTTTATATACTGCAATCTTTTAAGTGAGCTTTTCGGATGTGTTCCCATGTTACAGTTGCTGGTCTTGGTTCTCAAATCACAAACAAGAAAAAGAGGTGATAATGGGAGCACTTTAGTAATCACAGGCTTAACACAAGAAAGAAATTGGACTTGTTTGTACCAGCTGCCTAGGCTATCAGAGTCACATGGATTCAGCCAAACCCTGACAGGTATCTGGGCAGACTTGAAGTCACAACTGATTTGAGCTATTTATGGCTGTACTGTTAGCACATGGCAGGGCTCAAGAAAAACCCCAGTTCTCTGTATCCTCTGGGCTGCCCTTTCACCATGACCGAGCCTTATCACAGGAAGGCAGAACTCTTCTGTCTTTTCCAGACTTGAGTCATGGTGGGATCCTGGATACTGCAAGACAGATCCACAGGACTGCTCACTTGAGAGTGCAAGTGTGGCAGTTACTGGGGAAACAGGAGCACAAGACTTGGGCTAAAACAGCAGGAAAAGCTGGTGACACTGGTGTGCATGGAATGGTAACTGGTACTTGAATGTACGAGTACAGAAGTTCATGTATGAGCCTTGAACCTACCACCCAATTTCATTTCAAGGATGATTTCAAAAGCCTTTGAATTGAATTGTCAGAGGCCACTTCAGCAAAGTGGCTTCATATTTTTAAATGTTTTTCCTAAGCTGCCAGGAAGATGGGATGGGAACTTGAATGTGTAAACAACCCATATGTTAGGGGAAGGTTGTGGACATGTGTTGGGCTTACTTTCCTGGGGCATAATTATTACAGATACTTAAGTAGCAGTGTGGTTGCACAATACCTTAATTACTGTGTTTAGATGAAGCCTGTTCATTGTAGGAGTCATACTCTGTGGCTGTACTTTCCCTTCAAGGTGTAATTTGAACAGTCATTGATGACATGCATGGGTGGCCAGCATGCACTAAAGTTTTCTGTATGGTTCATACAGTTTATAAATGGGTATTCTTCACCCTACTTTTCAAGACACAGCCTCGTGGCCTGTTGTGTAAAAGGTGCCAAACCTTTGAAGTTGAAAGAAGGCAGATGAAGATACATGTGCAATGGGGATGTGGTGATTCCTCTTACAGGCACCTTTTGATTATTTCCTCTTTATATCTGAAACATATGTGCATATGCACATACTTGTACTACTGAATCTAACTAGTATCCAAATTGTTAGGGGAACAGAAGGAAATTTTCAGATGAATCTGAGCAAGATTTGTGCTACAGTGCACCACAAATATGTCTGGTTTCACATAAAGCCCATGATGCAGATCCAGGAGAGGGGGTGCAGGGCTTCAGGGGTCCACAATCTAAGTTCGCTGCTTGGTGCCACCTTAACTACTGGTGAGAAGAGGGCACTGTAGGAAGTGGGGTGTGTAAACTTCTTCCCTCTGTTCAGGGACTTGTCTCACCCCAGTGGCAAATGTATTGGTAGGGGAGGAGTTTACAGTCCTTGTCGTTTCTCATCACAGTCTTCAGCAAAATTAAATGTATAAACCAAGGAACCTCATCCCTTTTTCTATTCCCTAACTCAGCACTGAGGGTGCAGAAATATCTGAGGATGCCAGAAGAGGATATCTGAAATTGGAAGATCATCAGGTGGTTTCTTACTTCTCAACCTTGGAGAGCAATTGTCCAGAGCCATGTCATAGGAGATAGGGATGAGCAGCAAATGAGCTATGACCAACACTTCCTCATAGAGGCACCCATGGCTGGGGTACCTGTGTTGGACTTCAAGGACTTACTCCAGCTTCCCTCAGTCATGTCAATGCTGACAGCCACAAGTAGATTCACTCAGCCATCCCTTACGTTCATCCTGAGGAGCTTAACATCTATAGTTCTGTTGCTGTCTCTGGAGCCAGTCTATGCTCAGTATCCCCAAATGGGCCATTTGTTAGACTACAGATAGGTTAGTTAGGAGTCCTTCCCTTTGGACCCCTTCACTGGGAGTATCTCTTCTGGGTCCTGCTGCATGGCATAAGCCTAAACAAAATATTAGCGCCTCATGTCAGCTCATGTTGTTTGCTTAGCTGGTTCTTCCCACAGCTTTTTTTCCTAGCTGAACGAATAAACAAAGCCACCCAGTTGAAATGCCTGTGTTACAATTTTTGTCTGAGCAAGAGAACATTTCCCAGTAGCTATAGCCACGTGCACAAGAGTAAGGACCTGTGGCAATCAGCAAGTGTGGGGAGAGAATATTGGGTCATGTTGAGGCAGGTTTTTCAGTAATTGTATAGGGGCAACAATTAGAAGAGGCAGGAGACTCATTAGATAGGCTAATCCCCCAGAGTAGGCAGTGGATTGCAGAACAGCCATCCAGTCCAAACGATTGCTCATAGCTCATGGTGTGCCTGAAGTACAGTGAAAGAACCTCACCCTCTTCTGAGGGGCAACTCTTCTGGGTGCACATCAGTGGTGGTGCTGAGTGAAGCAGCGTAGGTTCTCTGCATCAGGATCCCTTTGCTTTGCAGAAGCTGAGGCCTATGACTAGCGGGGGTAAAGACTGACATCAGTGCTTCAGTGATGATTCCATTTGTTCCTCTTCCCCTACCCCCAATTTGCTCTTTGCTCTGTGGTGACATTCACAAACTGTAGTGCTGGCAGCTCTTACAAGCCATGCAGATGCAATCAGCTGGGCTATGAGGAGAAGCACATGATGTGTGAGGAGGTGCTGAGGAAGCTGAGTACGCTCAGCCTGGAGAAGAGAAAGATCTGTGTGTAGAGGGGGGAGGATATATGTGTTATCTGCCTCTGCCAAAAGGAGGATTACAGGGAAGACAGGGTCAGATTCTTCTCCACACTTAACAAGTCCTTCACCTCCTGTCCTCATATGATCCAGACTCTGACCATCCTGGTGGCCTCTACCAGATTTGCTCCAGTTTATTGATACCTCTCGTGCACTGGAGGAACTCAAAATTGGACACAGCCCTTTATTGTGGTGCAGTTGGGCTTCATCGTTGTGAAGGCACACCGCTGACTTACGTTCAAACTCTTGTCCACCAGAACTCTCAGACCCTTTTCTGCAGAGCTGCTTCCCAGTCAGCCAGCCCCCAGCCTGTCCTGGTACAAGGGTAGCTTCAATCCAGGTGCAGGATTCTGCTTTTGCCTTGGTTAAACCTCATAAGGTGCCTGCTGGCACAGTATTCCAGCACACTGCAGTCCACCTGAATCACAGCCTTGCCTGTATGCCAGCACATCAGTTGCTTCCCTCAGTTTGGTGTCATCCTTGAAATTCAAGAGAGTGTGCTCAGTCTC
The DNA here is from genome assembly GCF_000696875.1 of Nestor notabilis. Taxonomy (NCBI): domain Eukaryota; kingdom Metazoa; phylum Chordata; class Aves; order Psittaciformes; family Psittacidae; genus Nestor; species Nestor notabilis. The sequence goes on from NW_009936774.1 coordinate 62,519, forward strand.
ATAAATCCAGCTGATGAAAAAGTTGGTTTAGGCACTGCCAGCCCCTAAAGCCTCGGGAGATCTAAAAGAGGTAATAAATGCCTTTAGAGCAAGCTCAAGTTTTTTTACGAAGTGGGAAAGAAATGTCTATCTTCTGGAGATATTTTAAATAAAATGCTGAGATTTTCTCAGAACCACAGGATTCTGGGGCCTCATGGTTTCAGAGGTTGCAGGAAATACCATGAGACCTCATGACATGTTAACACTTGAGCTTATGGTTTAGCTACATGCCTTTTGGAGTTTTGTAGTTTTATAGTCACCTGTTCTTTCTGGGACTGCTATATATCCCTAATACATTGCACATGGGCTACAATGATGTGCAGTAGGGTCACAGCAAGGTGAAAGTTGTTTACTACACTTCTGCCCTGCCCAGAACTAATTCCTATGATATTTTCACAGGACAAGGTGTTTTTTGTTCTCCGTGGAAGAGCTCTCTGTAAAGAGTCAGTGTGTTTTGAAGCTCCAGTTCTCTGGGATCTTTGGTCTTTTTTTGTCTTGAAAGAGACTAATATTATAGAATCATAGAATCATAGAATGGTTTGGGTTGGAAGGGACCTTAAGATCTTCTAGTTCCAACCCCCTGCCATGGCACCTTACCCTAGGCCATGTCTCCCAAGGCTCTGTCCAACTTGGTCTTGAACACTGCCAGGGATGGAACATTTACTACTTCCTTGGGCAACCCTTCCCAGTGCCTCACCACCCTCACAGTAAAGAACTTCTTCCTTATATCTAACCAGAACTTCCCCTGTTTAAGTTTGAACCTGTCACCCCTTGTCTTATCGCTATAGTCCCTGACGAACAGTCCCTCCCCACCATCCTTGTAGGTTCCTTTCAGATATTGGAAGCCAATGGGCTTGTCATATCCCTCTGAAAGAGTGAGATATTGGTTCATTATGAAGCCAACAAGGGGTACGCTACCAAGGACACTCTAAAAGGTGTCTTTGCATGTCCTGAGATGGATTTTGCTAGTGCCTGCAGCAGTGGCCACCATTAGGCTGCTACGTGAAAAGGGTAAGCAGAACTAGTGCTTGAAAGAAAGATGTGAAGCACACGTTACTCGAACACTGGAGATTGATCACAGCTAAGTATGGAGGATGATGCTGCATCTGTGAATGCTAGTGAGCTTCCAAGTGTCTGGTTGCTGTGTCTTGCCTGGAGTTGAACAGGCCATCAAATCTGGAGTTGGGGTGGAATTTTAAGTCATATTGGCTAGCAAAATCAGGGTTGGTTTAGTTGTTGCTTTGCTTTCTGTTACAGGGATGTGGTCTGTTTACTAGGCACACATGGGAATTTCGCTGACCAAATTCCTCTCCCTTGCACACACGAAGGACATTGGCAGTAACCTTCAGCTCTCTTGCTGTCTTCCTAAGGTAGGAATTTTTGTTGCTTTTGGGGTAGCTTTTTGTAGTAGAGAATCTTAAGCTTGCTTAAGAACATTAGAATTACTCTATAGCTCATGCAGTGCAACCTTGTCTCCCTATCAGGACTGAATGATTTCTCAGTGGTTGCCTCTGACTGCAGGAGGCTGGATTAGACAGCCTGAGAGCTCCTGCAATGTGTTCTACATCAAGCCAAGCAGAGCATATCATGGTCTTGTACAATGGACAAGTGCTGCTCTTCTGAACCATGTTCCATCAGGAAAAGTTGTGTCTTAGGGGGTCCTCAAGACCAAGCCACCAAGATCCACTGACAGCCCTTGCTGAATTGCTACAACAGTGAAGTTTTGTCCTAGGCTCTAGATTGTTTCCCAGCTGCCTGCTGCCCCGATAGGAATGACAATTGTAATGTCTTCTAGAATAGATCTTCTTACAGATTTGCTCCAGATGGAGTAAAAAAAATAATGCTGGAGCATGTGTAAGCCCCCCATGTATCAGAAGAGAAGTAGGTATAGCCACCAAGTTGCCAGACTGACTGTTCCCACACTGTCTGTCATCCTCACTGCCACAGAAAAGCCCAGATGCTTCTTTGAAAGGCAGGCAAGTATATGGCAGACTCCATCTTGTGTAATACCTAATAGAAAGTCTGAGCCACCTCCCAAAAGATGGGTGTCATGTCTCCCCACCTTTGATAAAACATTGTTGACAAATAGCAGGTTTGCCATAATTAGAAGCATAATAACTAGGAAGTGCAGCTCAGAACCAATTCAGGCATCTAACTCTCTCCAGCTGCTATTAAAGCTGATGTCTCAGGCAATCAGCTGCAAATGGGTATTATTTTCTAATTGAATCCACAGCTCCCTACATGTGAGATGTGAATGAATGAGGTAAACACACGTGCAGGCAGCAAAACTCACAGCTGGCTGTCATCCCTTCAGCACCACTAGCATGGTCCTCATTCATCCTAGAAGCTGTGGGGACCTTGCTACAATTTTCCAGAGTCCTTACTGTCCAACACGGTTAGCTGGAGAAATTGCATCTGCTTTGCTTCTGATGTTTTGATTCAAGGCCAGCTTAAAGCTGCACAGGGGACTTTAGAACAAACACCTAGGGTGTAAGCCATGTAAGCCATGCAAAAGGGCTGAGTTGGGAAACACGAAATAGCTATTCCAGCATGATAAATCACTCCACCTGCTTTATGTGGTCGTGGCCCCAACCTTCGTTCTGATGGAGGCTGTCCTGTCTTGCCAAAAGCCTGTCAGAAAAGAACTTGCAAGAGGCACCACAGTGTTCGAGTCCCAGATGAGCACTGTGGGGAGACTAGCAGCACAAGACTGGCCTTTCCTGGTTGGAGTGCCCCAGACATACCCCACAGGAATTCTGCTGGTGCATTCTCCGTGTGTGAAAGGATAGAGGCGTTTATCTTCTTCACTCCTGGTAAAGTTGTGATGCCTGTGTGGAGCGGGAGGCTGTAGGGTTAGTGTCCCCTGACTCTTGCAAGTTCCTCACCCCTTCTGGGAGTGGTTCAGAAGAAAGGTATCATGTCTCTGGTATGGATCAGCAAAATACATTAATGTTTGACCAGAGCACAAAAAGGATGAAAGTTTCATTAGAAGAATGTGGCAGGGCTGCTTCCGAGAAGATTTCATACACAGTGTGCCTTTGTCCCTTCCATGCAAAGTACTTGCTTGACATGTTAATTGATGGAGGGCTCTGCATACTCCCTAGGTGCTCCACTACCTTGTTTAGAAAATGTTTGGCTTTGTTTTCAGCCTGCATTTGTCTGGTAGCCATACCCAACATCTAGATTCTGTTTTGTGTTTGCCTATAAATTAGAAACCTCAACTGTCAGAAACCTTCCTTCCATATGGATACATGTAGGGGCATGAGGTCTCTTTCTGATCTAAACAGATGAGCCTCATCCACCTCCCATTGAGAGGGAGGCTATCCAGCCTGCATCCTACCATTCTTTCCACTTTTCACCTGAATGCTTTCTGTGAGTCAGCAAGCACCGTGTGACTCAATGAAAGCACACATAGGGCAAAACAGGCATGAACTAAATTCAGGGCTTGCTAAAGAACGTGCAGGTGTTATTCTGGGGATCAACAAACCTTCTAATGATAATACTGGATGGATTGTGGCCAGAACGTTGTGCAGTGCTGAAGGAAGGTGGGAGGAGGGCCTGGGAGCAATACAGCAGGATTTGGAAAGAAAGAGTTGGCTCCTTGGAGGCACAGCTTCACAGGATTCACAGCAGAGCAACACAGAAGGCTACTAGGGGAGGACTGAGTCTGTGGGTAACCCTAAATGGGATAGCTGCATGTTGTGGAGGCAACAAACAGTACAGTAACTTGACCCTTGGAGTTGCCATCTTCAGTTCAGCTGTGAGGTGCTACTATTGCTCTGAAACAGTCAGAGATTCCTAGAGGCAGACCAGCTCCCATAGGACCTGGCAGGCTTGTTGAAGCCAGAGCACAAGATGCCCTTGAAGCATGAAGCACAATAGAGAAATCCACAAGAAAACCCTCCTCATTTTAAGAGAAGCAGGTCAAGGTAGAGAAAGACATACTGAAAAGGCTGGGATAGTGAGATACTGATGCAAAGGACCTGATGCAATCATCTCAGCACAGTTCCTGTTCCTCCTGGCTTGTGTGAGTGTTTCCTCAATGCATGAGACATACATTCAGAGGGTGACACCACTCCTTTCTCTACCCTTCCCATGCCCAGGAGCACTTCTGACCGTGAGAAAGTTCTGACATGCAAAGAAGACTCCTGTAACAACGCCTTGCTTGCTGTCAGCTGAAAGCAAGTGACACCCTCTCTAATGACTAGTTTCAGAAAGAAAGCAAATACACAAGGATGCACTCACCTGTCCCAGGTGATCACTGGTGTCTCCCACGGGGTGGAACTGGTGGGGCTTTTCAGCACATGTGTTGCTAGCTCTATCACCAGGGTGAGGACACCTGCTATATGGGGGGACCAGAGGGGCCTTATGGACCTGCATCCTAGCTGCTGCTGCTCTGAATATTGTGCATCCGGACACTGCTTGTGTAGTGCAGGTGTGTTTCCCAGAGACTTCTCAGTTCTTTGGTATAAAGGTGCAAAATTCCTCCTGTATCATCCACAAGTGGGGAATAGAGCAGTAAGTAGCTCCATTACTCCATACTTTTTTGAGGTTGCTGCCCCATAGACTAAAGCCGATGCACATACTGAAGACCCTAGTGCTTCTTTTCCTTCCTATTCCCCCTGTACTTGGCGAATGTCCCCATGGGAGCCTCTGGCTGGCAGAAGGAGAGAGCCACGTTGCACATGTGAGGGTGGTTTGGGAGCCTGGCTCACAGCATTCAGAGGGAGTGTCTGCCACTGTCCATAGCATTTCCAAAGAACGGAGCCAAATCCACCCACATGGGTCACGGAGACTGTGTCTTTCTGCCACATGTCTTCCCTCTCTACCAGCTTTGGCAAGGCCCGGTCGTTCCTCACGTGTTGCCTTGCGTGCTGAGGAGACCCACCAATGCCTGCCAGGCTCCGTGGACCTGGCTTCAGATCCAAAGCATCTGTCCAATCCAGGCATTCTGGGGGAAGGACTAGGATTTGTGCTGTGATATGGTTTGACAGAATGAGTGGGAATTGTAAGGTCAATCAGAAATGTGTTGATTCCTATAATGCGATCAAAAGCATATATGAGAAAAAATAAACCAGTAATATGTAGGCTTGTGGTTCATGGAAAACGCAGAATAGAAGAGGGCTTTCTGGTCCAGTGCTGTGATTTTTTTTCAATTCTACAGATGTCCCATGTTTGTTTCCCCATGGCCACAGCTTTGTGATTCTCTGCAGAAGTAGAATCATTGTTATTTTAGCATCCCCTCTATATGCGCCAGCCTTTGCTCCAGCCTCAGAGGCTGGTAGGCACTTGTAACATGCAGAAAGAGCCCAGAGTGAATCGCAAGAAGCTGGCTTCCAATATTTATCCATCTTCTCAAAACCTGAGGCTGTTAAAGAGACCTTTAAGTTCCATTCGGTTGCTCTTCTAGAGATCACCATGTGGCTTCTCTTGCTTTGGGTGTGGGCTTGAAACTCTTCTTTTAGGCAGGGTGTATGTGCTTTTGAAACTAAACTAATAACTACCTTAGAGTTTTAAAGTGCTGGTCTTCTGTCTGCAGAGGGGGCCGCATGTACAGAGGCAGTCAGGAGTGTTGGCAGGAACAGAGACGAGAGAAGTGGCCAAGAGAAGCAGTGGGATTTCTCACAGCAGCAATCTCTCCCTCAGAAATTTAGATCCAGATCCAGCAATGCCCTTAACTATGTGTTTAAATTTAAGCATCTGAGTCAATTAAAGCCCTAATGAGCTGCATACATGGCCCAGCAGAGCCTGGAGTGGCATGGCACACTGCTCTCTGCTTTCCAGAGAAAGTAGCACATGGGGCAAGAAAATCCTCAGCATCCCTGTACAAAACTATGTAAGATCTCAGCAGCCCCATTTTCTGGCATAATTTGGCTGAGGAAATATCAGTAGAGAGGTGAGGAACTGTCAGCCATGATGCCCGGGGCCTTTGCCTGTCCAGTGCTTCCCCCATCTTCAATAGATCTGCTATTGTGGCAACTGGGAGCAGCTCCTCAAGACTGGAAGAGAGCAAGTGCTGTTCCTGTCTTCAGGAAGATCAAAAAGGAAGATATGAGGAACTACAGGCCACCTAGCCTCACCCCACCTAATCCTGGAAGTAATTTCCAGACCCATGAAGGACAAGCAGGTTATCAGGAGTAATGAGCACAGAGTTATGAAGGGGGAATCATGCTTAACTGACTGGATAACCTTCTGCAGTGAAGTACAGGATGGAAGAAGGTGCCATCCCACCTGTGAGCCACACCACGTCACTTGTTTGCATGATCTGTGCAACCTTGTATGGCAGAGGATGAGGTGCTGAGAGAAGCGAATTGTGAACCCCAAGGGATAAAATTTGGGAAGCTGGGATTCTGGGGAACTGCTACCAAAAGGTTGGGCCTTCCCACTGCCCTGGAACACTGTCAAATCCTGCAGTGTGCATCAAGAATTTAGGGGAAATTTTGTCTCTGCTTTACCTTCCCAAAACCTTATTGCAGGGGCTGGGGCATAGCTCTGCTGTGTGCTCTGGCAGATGGCAGCAGGTCATCACGGGCAGAGGAGCAGTACTTGGGTGTGCTTTCAGCCAGCTGGCCACCAGGAGGTAAGCACCTTCTCAGCTGACTTCCAAGATGCCTTAACAAACTCATCAGTCAGGTCTCGATGGCTGTTTGTCTGTCATAGATGAAAAAACAGCCAGCTGCTGTGTCCCAGTGGTTTTGGTGCTTCTGTTGCAGTCTTTTCTTCCTTTTCCTTCAAACACCTCCTCTCCATCCAGAGGCTTTCCTGAAAAGATGTTGGGTTTTCCATCACTGGGGAGAGTAGAGAGAGGGAGAAACTGAATGTGTGTTCCCTCTGCCAGCCCCTTCCCAGGCTGTGCAGGGAACACAAAGCGTGCAAACAGCAGTCTCTGACACCAGCTTGTCATCTCCTGATCAGTGAGAAAGAAGTGAAACAAAACACCAGGGCTGGGGTTTAGCCTTCTTGCTGGGCACAGAAGAACCACTCCTGCAGGTGGGGGAGAGATTTTCAATCTGTCCATTTACATCACTCAAAACCTAGAAGCCTTCCTGTTATCCCACATTAAGCAATCATCGTTTATGTTTTGGAAGGTCCTTTCTTGTCAGGCACCCTCTCCTTGCAGGACCATTAGCTGGGCACCCTGCACTTTTGCTAATATACTAGACAACGTTTTGGAGCTGAATTATTGGCTCCGTGCTGCCCTGCCAGCAGCACGGTGGGACTGAGCAGTGCTCGTTGCAGATCCAAGGGAAATGAATGGCATGCTTTTATTATTATTATAATCATTATTATTATCATTATTATTATTTTTCTGGCTTTCAGCTGCCTGAATCTAGTCAGAACAAGAATGCTGCTACCTGTCCTGAATGCTGCACTGGCAGAGCAAGCTGGATGCTGGTACCTCCCTGCTTCCTCTAGGGAATGTGATGTGGCAGTGGTAGTGCTTAAAGAGCATCAGCCAGAGGAAAAGCAGTGCGAAAGACAGCTTTTGTAAACCAGCCAGTGACCCACGTTGCAACCTGCTGCAGAGATGGAAGGTGTCCAGCCTCACCACAGTTAGGATCATGTTTCTGTCTTTTCTTTCACAGACACACAGAAACTTGCTATACAGGAAACCATGTACCTGGCATTTGCAGACCTGCCTCTATCACCAAATGACAACACATATGACCCCATGCACAATCCCATTCATGCAATTCAAAAAAGACCCCAAACATTTTCAGTGGGAAGGAGATGTTGGTGCTTCAGCTGAAATGCCAGAGATATTTCAGACAGAAAAGGGGGCGTTTCAGAGCTGGGCACAACTATCCCATAGAAAAAACATCACTTTTTACACACACACACACACACACACACACCCCCAACCATATTTTGACAGAATAAAAGACAATGAAGGCCATGTTGAACAATGCATTCAGCTGCTACCACATTTCTCATCAGGCATCTTTATTTCCAGTCCTGGACAGAACTCAGGCAGGTGAGAACATGCTGCAGCTGACATCCCTGGACAAAATAAAGAGGTGGCTGTACACCCCAGCCTAGACAGACACTCTAGAGATTAGTCACCTAAAACAGGTGAAGGAAAGAAAGAAAGAAAGAAAGAAAGAAAGAAAGAAGCATTTCTCATGCTGTGTGATGGATACTCCCTCTACAGGGAGGCTAGTCTAGCTCAAAGCTGGGCCTAGAGATAAAATCCACTGGCGCATCCGAAGACAGTGCTGGACTTGGAAAAGATCTTCAAGGAAATCAGCCCTGGCTTCTTTTGATTTGCTTGTACCCAGAATGGGGGCAGTCACTGCAGGTGTAGTTTCCTAGGGATTCATGAGGTCCAAATCTTTCCATGACTAGTATCTCAGTCACGGATATCTTGCACTCAACCAAGCAAAAATAAAGATGTGGAGCTCAGCCAGGAGCCTTTAAAAAATATCTTGCCCCCTTTGTTTAAAACCCTTCTCCCTGGTTTTTGCACACTGCTCAGCATTCACCCATGTCCCTGCCCCAGCACTGATTTGATCTGTGTTGACCAAATTCAGTGCAAAATCTTAAGGCAAATTCATCTTTTGTTTGTCAGCTTCCCCCACTCTGACTGCTTTTTAGTTGAACCCTGTTTGAGCACCTGTTGGTTGTAACAGCTGTTGTCAAGGTGTCTCAATGAACTGAAATGTCTTAGCCAAAATGAAAACTGACTCGTTCATTAAGAAGACATGCCCAATTTTAGTTAGGACTTCCATGTAGCACGCAGATTCACTGCTGGGTAATCCACCATATCCATCTTCTTTGTCTCATTTTGCATGTCAGGATCTTGAATCTTATCAGGAGAGCAATTTGTGACAAAAATCTCAAGAAAAGGGCGACAGAGCATGTCACTGGAGTCTTGCTGAAAAAAAAACCCAGCAAGGCCTCATGTTCAGGGGAAACATCATTCTTTATGAATCAGAGCAAACCACTTTGATTTCTTTTCCAGTTTTCTGGTTTTTCCTTTTAACCGTCCCTTGCCTTCCTCGCAGGGTTTCTTCTGTACATGTCTCCCCCAAAGGCAGAGATCTGGAAGTGACATGACCCGGATTTGGTGAAACTTTGTGAACCAAAACCATCTGGGATTTCTCAGTGAATGTGCGTTTGTAAAGAATCTGAATAGCCCTCTACAGGGTGATGTAGAGGTGTCATTAGCACGCACAAACACACCCATGCACACTGATAATGCACGGGTACTCACACAGTAATTAGAGACAGCTATTGTCAGATGCACAGAGGTTTATTACAAAGAGTGGAAAATAAAATAAACAACTATTAAGAGCAATCCAGTAAAGCTCTATTAACTCTACAGGAAATATTTGTCCTTTCTGAGGGAATGACAGGTTTACACGCTTGTTAAACCAAGTCTGCAAATACAACAATTTTTTTTCCACAACCCATTTCAGTGATAATTTTTGGGCCAAAATTTTGCTGCTTTGATTTAATTTTCTGACACATTTGACCCCATCCTTTGGGGTAGATGTGGGCAGGTCACAGGCCTGTAAAATTACCGAAGGTTTTAGGTGGGAAGGAAGGTATGGCGGTCTCTGTGCCCCTCTTATCCCCCACACCCTCACAGACAGGTCAGATCTGATGGTGGATGGTCCCCAAAGGTAGAGATACCACCATGCCTCGGGACCCTGATCCAGGGCTGCCATGCTCTCTGGTGCAGATTTATTTCCTCCTAACCTGTCAGTGTTTGCCTTACTTTATTTCTTTGCCATGATCTTAGATGACCTCTCAAGCATGGGCTGTTCCCTTCCCTTCTAGATCAAACTGCTCTGGCTGGGCTGTCTTTCACCTCCTTTATCTTGACTCTGGGGAAAGGAACTATGGTGTTGTCCTAGCACAAGGTAGATCACAGTCCACATTTATTGGTAAATGGAGAAGCAGGGAATGGCAGAGAGACCAGTAGTGTGAGGATCTGAACCCAAGATGCAGATTAAATCTTCCTCTTGTAGCTGGGTATTCTGTAGTTTCCCTTTTGGACAGCTCTGTATATAGTCTGATTTTTCTAATATGTGAATCATCTAGGTATGCTCGTTAAAAATGAGGTCATTTAATTGAAATGCTAAATATAGACTAGGATACAATTTCTATTTTTACCACATCTGGGTTTAGGACAAATAATTCCCTCCCTTGATGATGAGCAGAATGCTGCTCAGGGTATATTGCATGGGAGTTTCTCACTTAACAGAGTGAGCACTGACAGAATATTCACCACTGTGGTTTTGTGTAAGCTGTCCACTGCTGTGCTGTGTTTTTCAACAGTTCAAGACCAGGTTTCACTTTTGACTGTAAAATAAACCAAATTTCATTAAAAAACCCCAAACATCAAAACCCAAACCAGAACCAAACCGAAAGTAGAAAAGTCCCTACAGTTGTGTAAGCTCAGACGTGCCTGCTTGAATGGACAGACCATATCTGGCAAAAGGTGACTGAGCAGCCTGTGAAGCCCATGTTGGGAAAGCCCATGTTGGTAAAGAGTGACTAATTTTAGATGACTCCTTTCTTGCTCACCCTCTGAAAACACAATGTCCCCTTGATGGAGAAAGCTGCCTTGCTGTCAGAAATGGGGGTGTGTTGCTCACATTGTACGGATGGGCTCTGCGCCCAAGCAGGGGTGGATATCAGCTAGGCCAATGTCAGACACGCTTGTTGGCTGGGTGGGACAAGTGCCTGATGTCTCTTGAGAAAGAACAAACAGGAGATCAATAAAAGCAACAATCTAACCTAGTGCGTGAGATGCATGAGGAGATGCATCCTCAGCACTTTACTGAGACCTTTGGGATCTCTCTAGATCACTGGCAGGACCAAGACTCTGCTATAGCAGGTACCAAGCAGGAATTAATGAAATTACCCTCTAGGAAGAGGTGGTCAGCAGGGTCTTGATGTCCTCAGATGTAGACAGGTTTTTGCGTTCAACAGCAGGAGAGTCTTAAATTCAATGAAGACTAGAGCCAGGCAGCTCACCTGGACAGTGGTATTGGAGGAATCACAGGACAAATTTTGAAAATGGGCTTGCATAAAACTTAGTGTCTGGAGTGTGTACAACTTGCTCCCACTGCTAATAAGCAAACAAAGCTCTGTTACTCAGGTAAAACCTGAGCATCACATCTATTTGTTTGTGTGTGTCAGAGCGCAGATGGGCAATGGAAAGGGATGAGAGAATGCGGACTTCTCTCCTGCCAAGGCCTGCAGGGTTGCTTCCGTTTAACCACACCAGTTCCCTCTGCTCCTCCCAACAGGTATATTTCAGATAAAGGTGACTGAAAGAAGATGCTGAGTAAAGAAACTACTTGAATGGGTGGAAAGACCAAAGTGTTGGAGATGTCTTCCCAGGTTGTAAAAGTGACACATGGACACCCAAGCTGATAATGACAATGAATAATGGAAAGAAATCTCTTTCTTGGAAAGAAATGCCATAAAACCTTTGGATCATGTTGTATTTCGTCTCATTCTCTTCTGCTCAGTGCATATCTACCACTTATCTGTACACCTGGTATATAGCTCAGGCTGCTGTGATCACAGGCACCTGCAAATGTGCAGATGCAGATCAACAGCAAATACAGCCCTGCTGCAGGTAACGAGAATTTCCACCCCGGCAACAGCAACTTTATTAATTTGCCAAATCACATTGGCTCAGGAATAATTACGCAAACCATGATAGCACACACAGGCTCTACGAGCTTGTTAATGATTCATGCACATCTTAGCCTCTGGGAAGAAAAAAATCAACAGGAGACAGGGATGGTGCCTTCAAATCTGAGAGGTATTTCAGGCAAAATGGCATCGCTTTCTTCTCTGCCTCTTCACATTAGCAGCAGATCTTGCTTCTGGGAACTTTTCCATAGGGGTCACAGATAGGCTCTGAGATAAAAAGAAAACTGTTTTGGTTTTTTTCCTGGGCAGGTTTGTTTGTAGTCCTATAACATTCCTACTTGGAGGGAATTTTATTCCCAGGCAGGAAGTCCTGTGGTATTCCCAGGTCAACATCCTATGGCCATAGTTCACATGAGACCAGCCCATCCATCCTCTCTCTAGTAAGGGCCAGGAAAAAATGCCTTGAAAGAAGTAAAAGCATGGGGCTAGCATGTTGATACTATCTCAAGGTACTGTCCTGTCCTCCAGGTGTGTGGGACTGGTGGAATTCCTGAAGCAGAGACTCTGCCTTTGCAATTAATACCCCTTGATGGATTTTTATGTCATGAATTTGTCTAATTGCTCTTTGAACTTGTGTGAGCTTTTAGCATGCACAACATCCTGTGGTTCAGAGTGTCCATGCTTTAACTATGCACTGTGCAAAGATGTCCCTTCTCTGGGAACTGTCACCTAGTGTCATTTGCTTCTCCCGGCCCCTGCACCGTCCTGGCTCACCAACATGTGAACCAAGCAGCTCTGGCCTAGGTGTGCTTCCCCTTGTGATTCTCCTCCTGCCTACCCTCCTTTAAGAAATTAGTCACCAGTACACACAAAAGATACTCTGCTGGATCCAAACTTAATTTTATATGGCAGGGAAAGTCAACATATTTCTAAGACAATTGGTGAGTTTTGCCATCTTGGTGCTGGACATCACCTTGGGTCTTCCTTTTGTGATCCTACTGTCCAAGTCAGCTTTTGCAACAGCAATCAGCTTGTGGAATGAGCGTGTCCAGAACAGGATCACAGAATATTTATAGGTACTAGAGGAGACAATCTTTGAGCCATTGAATAGCTATGAAACATTTCATTAAGAACAATCTCTTCTGAAAGAAGCCCAACTCCTGGACCATATGTCTGAGACCATACAGAGAATCTTTGTGAGTCACTGCACTTATAACCGCCATAACCATAACATAACATCAGTCAGAGTCTTCACATCCATGGTTTGTTGATGGCAGATTGAAAAGGTTCATGGTAGGTGATTTTAAATCATTCATAAGGATAAAGACTGTGGCTTAATCCTCTTTTTTCAGAATAAACCTCACACCTATTACTGGGTAGTAATATGGTAAGTGCAAAGCTGAGCTGCTACAGTACCTTGTCCTGTTCTCATTAGGTTAGGAGTAGGGTCAGGCAAAGAGAAAGATCTACCATAGAAGGACGTTTGTTAACAAGCCTGGATATCCAACCTCTTTGGAAAGGTTATTTTCTGGTGCAGGTAAAACAATCAGCCTCACTGCAGGTGGGGTTTTTTCTCTTTCACAGGTAGTCTTTATCAACTACATTGTTGTCCTTCATGTCCCTGGCTTCCTCTATACTAGTTTTTTCTGTCCTTTCATTATCTTGTAAGTTGTTGAACAGTTTTGGAGAAAACTTGTTATAAGTCCTAGTCCATTTACACAGTTCAGGAGGCTTTACCATGTTGCTGAAGGTGATTCATCCATCAAATGAGCTTTTGGAGCTTTCTGTGGACACCTTCAAGTATCATGCCCTGTTGACCTTTTTTTTATTTCTCTTAGTCATAGAGGAAAGAATGGACCATTACTGATGAATGTGTCTATAGCTCCCAAGATTAATGTCTTAAAGTGTCAAGAAACTCCTGCGATGTTTTCTAACCAGCTGCATTATGTGTGTAGCAGCTGCTCTGCATCTTCTCCACATCCTGCATGGCTGATCTGACCTGCCTGTTAAATCTGATGCACCCAAGGCCCTTCACCAGAGCCTGTGAGAGCTGTGCAAGGATAACTGTATTTTGTGGGCTTTGGTTTTAGGGGTTCTAGGTTGTATTTTTAATGATTCTGTTGTTTTTCCAGTAAGTCTGTGAGTGCTGTGCTGACTGAGCAGTGTCACAGGTAGGCCAGTGGCACCTGTGAGATACCCCAGCTGTAGCCAGAGAAGCCAGCTTAATTGCACTAATTAAACCTTCAAAGAAGACTTGCATGGAAAGTAAAGTGTTGGTTCATTGGGTGAGTTTTCTTCTGGTGTGAAGGATGCTAAATTAGCCATCTCTTCCTGGCTTGTCTTCCCTGGCAGGTCAATGTGGCTTGTAACTTGAGTTACAAGCTGGGACTCCAGCCTGAGTCTCATCCACAATGCCAGCCTCTTTGAAGTGTGGTTGTGCTTAACTGTGATATGAGAAAGGCTGGCCTTCTTAACATCATAAACCCACTGTCCCAACCCAGAGTTTAACATCCTTACACTGATGTGATGGCCTCTATTGAAGGTCAAGTCCCAACAGCCCCTCAGATGCTTAGTAAATCTAATCTTGATCTTGCTAAAGGTCTCACAAGATGGGTAACATCAAGCAGCCAGAGTCTCAAAGCAGGACAGCAGAACTCTTGTGCTGATGCAGAGGAGCATCTGCATTGAGTGATTCATCTGAACTGTCTTAGGAAGGATGAATCACTGGCTGGCAGTGGCTGGGTCTCTCCCTTGCCTATGACATGCGAGATGGCAGTGGCAGCCTGGGCCTTCTATGTCCATCGTTCAAGATGGACCTTCACTAGTTTCCTGAGACACAGGCTGAACTACCTGTGCTTTGCTGCCCTGGGAGCCAGCAGCAGCCTACAGGTCCCAGCCATGACTTATTTCTGAGTACTGCCTTGAGGACATTTCTTCTCATACAGGGTTTTCCATCCTAGGATACAAAGGGATAGCACACCCCAGGGTTTGAAGGGAAGTAGGATATAATCAGAGAGGAATTGACCCCTGGACCAACAGCTCATAGCATAAAGCGGGCCCTTTATCTTGCAGAGCCTTTACCAGAGCCTGCATATATCTAGATATGGCTAGCAGTCTCACCATCACATGCCAAAGACTACTCTGCCTCATTAGGGGGACAGGAGGGGTCCTGAGTGCTCTGAACAGAGAACATCCTTCCTAACATACTGATTATTTGCCAGTGATGGGTACTGTCAAGCAACAGTTGACATTTAATTCAAGGCTGAGCCATTGCCTGCCTGGGAAGTGCAGAGCTGAGCTCCTGCCAGGTTCTTCTCTCAATTTTATTTTCTTTAATTAAGCCAGCAATAGGTCTCCAGTGTCTTCTTCCTGATGTCTGAATTAATTACCTGTATGTGTGTAGAGTGTCCTGCCTGAGTTTGATGAGCGGCTGGATGTAAGGGAGCATTGGTAAGAACCCTGTCCCTTCACTCACTCAACTTTGAGTCAATGCTGTGACAGGGACAGGCTCTGCCTGTGCATGGTCCTAAGCTGAATCAACTGACTTTATTTTATTTCATCATCTCCTCTTTCTTTCCTCTTCTTCCACCTTTCTTCTTAGCTTCACTGCTCCTCTGTGAGGAGCCATGTATAGCTGTGGGTCTCTGTACTGTGTAAGGAGCTGGCGGATGCAATCCTGATTCATTTGCCTCATTATCCTGTTATGGGTTTCTTTTATGGTCCTTATGTCATCTAGCCTACAGGGAAGCACTCCCATCATCTTGATTCCAGTGACTGGCATACCAGTGATGTCTATCATTACTCTTCCATTATTGTCCCTTGTGTTGTGAGGTCTTGGAGCTTGTTGAAGGCCAGGATGAGGTGAAGTCAAAGGAAAATTGAACTTTGATATCATCCAAAGGAGCAAGAAGATGGAGCACATGGAAAAAAGAGGGTATCATAATTCACTTTGGACTACAACCCAGAGCAGTGATAGAAAACAGGCTAAATACTTTGGCACCTGGAAAAAAGTGCTTAATTCATACTTTAGGTGATTCTGAATAACAGTACCAACACATCAGTGCAAAGGAAACTAAAAGCCACATCCAAGGACTGTGACATGTTTGTACTGTCTCATGACAGCAGCGCAGAGCAGAGAGCTGCAGCACGCTGTAAACCCAGGTTCCCTCCAACATGCTCTTGGTTCACGTCCATCTCTCTGCTCCAGTGCCTTAAGGTAGATTGTTTTGAAGGATAGTTTGTTTTGTTTGGTTTTGAGACGGATTGTTTTGAAGGTTCTTCTGCATGCAAAAAGCACATCTGTCTCCTTGGGTCAGAACATACCCTTGCATGTTCATGGTCAAGGTGTCAAGGTTACAAGGACATCTTGAGGGTCAAGATAAGACAGGGCACGATGACTCCATCTGACTTCAAAATGGGGTTTACTGTTAAAGGGAAGGGGTGACATAGGACACTTCATCCTTTGAAGGGTGCAGTACACAAGGACACAGCATTGTGCAGGAGCATGAGCGCCGTTTAGTTCCTTTTAATTCTCCCCTCTGCCCAGAACCTTTAAATCAGCTGCACATATCAATTAAATACAGCTCACACACCCTATGAGGCAACTCAGTGCTATTTTACTTATTTTATTATGGATGGGGAAACAAATGTGTAGAAAGGCTTACTGACACGTGGCTTCAAACCCTCTGGCAGAACACAGAGTCCATCATCTTTGCTGCATCCCCCGGGTCATCCTTTTCCCCTGTTGCTCTAGGTGAGATGGGCTTACTCCAGCACCTTCCCACTACAAAAGTGCCCATCTCCAGAGAGGGCTCTAGATGCTTCTTACATGGCCTCGGCTGAGCTAAGGGTCTCAGTCACCCATACACAGTCTGCTTTTCTTGGGCAGGAAAGCAGCAGCACCCACTAGCCAAGCAGCCTGTGTTAAGGTCTGAGGGTGCCCAGAGAGCACTGGTGTTATTGGTAGGGGCAGAGTAATTGGTTGTACTGATTAATTCGGGGTCTAGTGGGGGTCACATATTAACAATAAACTGGAAATGCCAACTAGGCTGCATTCATGCTTGATTGATGCGGCATGATTTAATTAACCCAGGCTTACATTTGAGCATTGCCCATTAGCATCTGGTATTAAAAACTCTCTGAACTGTCTGAGCTTAGCAGCTACCTTAAGGAAGTCATTTGACATCTATTCAGGAGATTTAATTGTGCCATTATGTGCCTATGTAAGGTACTGAGTGCCATTTAACCATTGCCCTTGCTAGCTGATTCATTACTAGGCCTGAGTGAGTAAGTGTGGGAGCTCACTATATGGTTCTCCACGGCTGAAGCAGAGACAATACCACATTCAAGATGAATGCCAGCCTGGTTGTGGCATGCAATGGATAAGTTTGGATCTGCAGGCAAAACCTGTTTGTTTTAGTGGAGAGGCAGAAAGTATTAGGAGCTGTCATGAGCCAGAGAGGAGCAGTCTGTGAAGTAACCCAAGAAGCTTTCCAGCTCCAGGGCTTTTTGGAGAAAGAGGCCAGCGCTTAAAATAGCCAAATGAATTTCAACACCAACAGACTATGCCCAGGGAGGGGGAACATTTTAACTGGTGTATTATGGACACCTGCGAGAATAGACTGCCAGGATGTCTCTTCCCCCTCTATTTAATAATCCTGGGCTCCCAGGGTGAATGAGATGGGTTCATTCAGTGGCCACTGCTGGGACTGAGGATGCTGTGGTAGAGAGCCCACTTGAGGAGTCAGACAGGGACTTGGCAAGCATGTGCACAGCAGAGGGGCCCTGCGGAGGGCTGTTATTCCTGCAGGCAGTCCCGCTCTCCGTGTTTTACCCTTCAGCAATGTGCCTGTAGGAGTGCCAAGGCGGTGGCCGCGGCAGGTCTGCGGCGTTACCAGCTGACGCCCACCGCGGGGCAGAACCGGCTCCGAAGCATCCCTGCCAAACACGAGTGGGTCCAGCCCCGGGAACGCAGAGGAGCCAGGGCGATGGGTGGGAGCAAGGACCAGCGTGGAGGTGCTGGATGGTGCTGACAGCCTCCCGCTTTGTGATCTGACCCAGCACCGAATGAAGAAACACAGGCTGGAGCTGATGTGTGTATGAGAGAGGGTTGAAATTTAGGAGGCTCCTGCAGAAGCAGGTACACACACAGTACCTCTGCTGGGCTGGGCACCTTCTCCATGTGTGCATTCAACCTTCCCCCTCGGATAACATAGCCCCTCCTTTAATTTTGCTGGAAGGAAGCAGACAGCAATTTGGCAGGTCACAAGAGAGCCCAGCATCTCCCCGAGCCTTCGGCAGCCCATTTCCGGTTGCGGTTTGATCAGGTTTCTATATTCATCACTGCATTTCCTGTGGGGGTATTTTTGATAAGCTTTGCACTTCGCATCCTGTGGTGCCCCCTTCGCCTCTGGTGCTCACAGGATGTTCACTGCACTATGAGCAACTCGGGGCTGCTAAATCACTTGCCAGAAATGAGCAGTTGCTGGGTGTTGTGGGCACTGTCCCAAGGATGGGGTGAGTGGAGCGAGCAGTGACACTGGCAGGCAGGGTGGGCTCCAGGGGCTGGGCTGCGCCAAGTTAAATACCCAGCTCCAGGGCTGACTGTTTAACAGCTATGTCCTATGGACTAAGGAGAGCCCTGGGAGATGCTGATTTCAGCCCAAATTTTGCTCAGTCCCTCTTGGGTGTCCCTTTACCTTCCCTGTGGAAGCGCCCTACTCCTGCAGCGTTCAAGGACACAGTGAGCCGAGGGTTTCAGCCTAGACTATTAATGTACAAAGGGAGAGGCAGAGAAGTGGGGAAATAATACAAAGAGAACAATTACGACCACATTTTCAGATGGACCCCTTCCTCTCCTGGCAGGTCTATATATCAGTAAATACCTCTGATTTCCTTTCATTGCAATTGCAGCAGTGACGTTTAACAGCAGAGCTAAAAGTCATCTCCAAAGGGACATTTAGGGAATTGATGTGATTCCCAAATTGAAGACCAGGGAAAAGCATACTTAATTAACTTTCAGTACAGATTTTTATTCCTCACCAGTGGAAAACCATCATCTTCCTTTGACACCTATTACACTTACATGAGATTTCCTTGACTTCTTTCTTTTTTAATCAAAGCCTGAATTTTGTTCTGTTGTGCTGGTGTAAATCCAGGCCAGTTTCATTAATGCTCCCACACTGGGCTGAGTGCAGTGGCATGTATGTCAGGGACTCTAGGCATGTCTGCACCCTCCTGCAAATACTTTCAGGGGCTGAAATGAGGAGTGGGTTTTGCAATGACTTTGCAAGTCACCTGGGAAGGAGTTTCCCAAATGGGGAGCTCAGCAATGGGGCACAGTATTAGGCTGTGGCTGGGAAAGAAAACCAGGCAGCAGTTGAGGTGCCCTGCTTTAAAGGGAAAAGGAGCTTAACAGGATGGATGTGACCAGACTCTGCCACAGGCTGCTCACAGGGTCAGAAAGAAGGGCATGAAAAGGACCTGGTACTTTCTGTTTTATGAAGCTACAAGTAGCTGCAGTTCATCATAGGTACTATGGTTATAGGCTCATATGAGAAAAGCCATGTCAGAAGTTGTAGCTCCCATTAAAAAAGGAAGAAAACCCTCATTAAACAGCTTCTCATTTGCCAGAGGAGATCAGGGGAAAAGTCACATAAACAACCCCCGATTTCCAAACAGATGCAGTCTCCCA
Source organism: Nestor notabilis (assembly GCF_000696875.1). NCBI lineage: Eukaryota > Metazoa > Chordata > Aves > Psittaciformes > Psittacidae > Nestor > Nestor notabilis. The sequence goes on from NW_009936774.1 coordinate 81,867, forward strand.
CTTTTCCAGGGTGCAACAAATAGCTGTCACACCCCCCAGAATCTTGGCTCAGAGAGCCAGGAACATAGCAAGTGCCAAATATTGTAAGTATTTGTGGAGGAGTGCACCTTGGCCAAGGAAGACACCTCTTCGGATGGGAGCCAGGGTGCGGCTGACTCCGGCTCGGCTGCAGCTGGGAGGGCTTCACAACAACCCTGCCTGGATCAGCACGTTTCCAGCCCAGGCAATCCTCCTGCACCTCAAACCTTGACGAAATCCAGGAGATGGGGCCTGGCATGACCCTAAGTCTGGATTTGGGTGGGTTCCTGCTGGGCAGCATGGCCCCAATGTATGGGGTGGTGGTCATAACCAGACGTGGGCAGAGGCTGGTGCCTCACACGTGTGGGGCACGGGCACTTCACCATCCCAGTGGAACCCGAGAGCACTCCAGGCTGGGTCTCACGCCCAACCTCACCTCCTGGCTTGCCTGCAGAGCATGGATTAGTGCACAGACACCAGTAATTAGGGCCATGTGCACTGAAAACATAAACAGGCCATTTCATCAGCACTCGGCCCCCAGCCCTCACTGTGGTCAGATGCCCAGGAAGCAGCTCGCTGAGATGCATGGCCTCCTTATCCCATGTTTTACAGCCTGTGGCCAGGAACCACATAATTTGCCTTCTGGCTCAATTGCTCAAAAGGTTTGCCAGGTGTTGCAGAAAGCCTTAAAGGAGATGCACTTTATGGCTGTCCTGCTGTAGGGGGCTGTGAGCATCTCTGGGGTACACAATGGGCAGTGTATGGATATGGACCTTGTACAGCTGTCAGCAGCTGGCTAGGGGTTAAGGCTAACACTAAATGTCCTCCCTTCAGCACAAGTGAAGCTGGAGTTAGGTCTGGGATAACCTGGATGTTGCCCTGTGTGGGACATATACTGAGCCAAAGTGGGCTTTCGCAGCTCTAAACAGTCCTCCTACTTTAAGCAGCCAAGTAAGTGCAACGTTCCCCTTTATTGTCCCTCTTCAGCGAGCTTCTCCTGAGAGTCCCACCATGCCCTGTGGGTAGGATTGGGCTTTTTGGCTGCCCTGCCCCCAAGCCACGAGGGCCATAGCCATTGGCTTGAGGAGTGGAGATGCTTATCTGAATTTGGGATCCTAAATGAGAGACTGGAACAAAGCATGGTGAGAGGCAAGCAAGCCAGGGACTGGCTGAAGGAGACAGGCCAGGCAGGGGCTCTTTCAGCCAACCACAGAGGTACTGCAGAGCCAGAGAGAGAAACAGACAAGCAATTATAGCTGGGAACAGAGGAACAAGCCCTGCCTCACTGGCCAGCAAAGGGAGGCAAAAGCAAGGCATGATATGGTTGCAAGGCAAGTCCCCTGCAACATCCCTCAAGATGTGACGTCTGAGTGAATAGGAAGTACAAGGAATCGGACATGGAAAACATGATTGGGATGGACATTTCACCCCTGGAAATTTCCCTTGGGCAGTGGAAAAAAAGTCATGACACCACCATGCACAAAATAGAGCAAATGCTGTTTATTTATACTGCTGCCCAGGGCTGTTCCTGTGCCTGGGATGCCATTTCGGCTTTCTGCCGCTAATCTGTGTTTCTCATCTAACCATTACAACTGTGGTTCAAAACAGTGCTCCTCCTGGGTTTGGAAAGGGAGCGCTCCATGCTGGACACAGCACTGAGAGATGCTGTTCCTTTGGGCCGCATGAGTGTCCTGACTGGTGGCAGTACCTTTCCACAGACAGGAGCAATGCAAATGAGGAGCAGCTTGCTGAAACCCATTAGCAGGCGAGCAGAACAAGCTGTCCCATCTGCTGTTTATTCCTTTCAGCTTCCCCAGGGGTAAGCCTAACCACAGATAACGGCTTCGCAGCCCCGGACCCCTGGGCTCGGCTTGGAGCTGCCAGGGATCAAACCACCCTGCAGCAGCTGCACAGGGCTCAGGCAAGGGCCGCAGGATCTTCCCACTAGAGCCTGGGTGATGGTGGCCTGGGATGGCCACCATTTTGTGCCTTCAAGGGAAGCCCAGGGCTGAAAAACTTCCCTGCTTCCAGGTTATTTGGCACAAGAGAAGCCCAAAGCACCGCAGCGCCATGGCTGTGCGTATGTGCATCCTAGAAACAAAAGCTCTGCAGTCAGCCCCGACAACCCAAAAGTGGGTCAGGTGGAAATGCGGGAGACCAGTGACTCATCTTGTGGTTGACTGGGCAATCTGGGAGGAGGAAAAAGCAGCCGCTTCTAAGAAATGGAATACGTTTCCAACCCTTTCTTTCCTCTGCCCCTAATCCTAACATCTCTTCCACCAACAAAATGATAATGCTAGAGAATCAATCCTTAATGCCAAAGAGCATTGGCTCTCAGAGGGAACGTCTAAGGGCTCAAATATGCCAGTAAGGATGAATATGTGTTTGAGTTGAAGGGTCTGCCTCCCTGCCTTCCCTGTCCCACAGTTGAGTGACATGGGTATTATATTGGTCTGGGAGGGTGGGTATCTGGGCTTAAGCACACCTACCTTAGACGACCATGTGCCAGAAGGGATCTGAGAAGCCATGCAGCAGCTATAACAGCTACCCAGCAACCCAAAGGTTGCAGGGCCAAGGGAAGGGGGAAAGGGGACATGCTGGCAGTTCTGCAGAGCATCTCTGCTGGTCCCAAGTTACAAGCACACAGGGTATCGAGGAGGGAGACGCCTGCCCTGACACCCTGACACTGCTTCTGCGCATGGAGAAGGGGGAGGGCACAAAGCCAGGACATTACAACTGCGTGTTAACAATATTTGCTCATTACATCAAGCAAGCAGCGGTCATTCATGAGCCCGGCCAGCCTTCCCTGCTGGGACTTTGTGTCTCATGGCCAGTGGCCACAGCAGCTACCCAACCTCCCTGCCAGCACCTGCAGTCACGCCAGAACACTGCCTGCTGAGAGGTGAACAATGCGGGATGCAGAGCTGCTGGGGAAAATGCGGACACAGAGGACATTTTGCCTGCCAGGGATTTCAGACTAAGGAAGGGATGCTGTGGAAAGGCAGGTCTGCAGCCAGCATTGCTGGGCAGTGAGAAGCTGCTGTGTTGTTAGGTGAGGATGAAGAGGGTGTGCTGCAGACAGGGCTGGCCCTTGGCTCTGTGATGGCAGGTCAAAAGCTGAGTCTGAGGTGCTTCGAGCAGACATGGAGGCAAAGCGGGCCCCCTCTGCTCCCTCCCCTCCAGCCCCAGGGCCCCCTTCACCAGGGATGGCCTTCAGAGAAGGGGATGTGGCCACCACCCACTTCTTCCTTTACAAGTGGGTAGGAAACAACACTAATGCAAGACAAATATCTCCTGAGTCAGAGAAAAGGAAATGTGCTAATACAAAACCAGTCAGTGTCGGCTAAGCATGCCTTTGCTCCCTGTGCAACAGTCACTGGCAATGCTTAGGCATGTGTGTGCCCCAAAATAATTCAGCATTGAATTGGCAAGGCTGTGGCAAAAACTCATGTGTAGAAATAAAACCACTGGTTTATCCCAGTCCCTTTCCCCATGAGACCCTGACACCAAGAGCACATGAACATCAGTATTTGATACGCGGTGATTGCACTTTCCTGGGAGGAAGGATGCTCTGCCCTCATGGTTTTGATGTTTCCAGGCTCTTTAAAGTCCCCAGAGCTTTGGCATAGCTATTTTCTTCCAACAGCTCAATCAAGGAAGCACAGGAAAAAAGAAAGCGTGGTGTAAGAAATAGGATCTTTCCCCATCACCCTTTCCTGATGGACAGGATGGGGTAGGATGAGATGAGACATCTCGGTGATGCCGGGTGGGTTTACTCAGCTGTCCAGCAGCAAAGCTGACAGGGACATGTTGGACACAGGGAGGAAGGGTGAAAATCATCACAACAGATTCAATGAGAATTAGAAAGCTCAGCTTTGTCCTGAGACCTCTGCAGTTCTTCCCAAGCACACAGAAAGAGGGAGGCCAGCCCTCATGTGAGGGAGAAAAAGCACATCCCTGACTATTTGCTTTCCAGATAAAGGGAGGGAAAGTCAGGCTGATTCTCCCTTGGCCCAGGAGGTCTGCAGGAGACATACCATTGTGGCCCTCAGAATTTTTCTGCAAGAGCAGTTGTGTGGATACACTGGCAGGAGTTTTCCTTGCAGATGAAGTGAGCTTCTACAAGGCCAAACAAATGAAATGGAAAGCTCTGAAAAACCTTCTGTTGGAAATTTTCCTTCTTCTTCTGTCCCATACCACACACTTCAGCCCAGGAGGAGTTTTGGGTGGAACTGAAACCGGCACATGGTGCAAGGGGGTTCAGGGACTGCCATGGGTTGCAACCTCTGGATTTGACCTCAGTAGGATATCCCAGGTGCTAATCCTGATTAATGAGTTTCCCTTAATGTGTTGGTAACCCTGTTGAGGTCCCTACTTCTGGGTAAATTGTCTCAGTTAAGCTTCTTCAAACAAAGCCTCCTGGTTTTGAAACTACAGTTCAGATTTACTTCTCTGAGCAGTGCATTCAGACCTGGGTCAGGTCCACCAGCTGGGTATTCCTCTGTTCAGGAGATACCCAAGGACACTGAGACGTTGCAGGATGCTCCAAAGGCAGGATCTTGGGCTGGCTTTCCCAGAATGGGTGCTGGGTCCCTTCTCTACATGAGGAAGCCTAGTAAATATTGGGAAGGAGGTGGCCATCCCCAGGGGATCCCCTTGCAGCAAGGTGCGTGGGATCAGCACGTGGCAGATGGGGCTCAGGTTTGTGGTACTAGCAAGGGCAGTGCATCCCGAAAAAGCTCCCAGAGCTGGGCTGGAAGGGCTGGAGCAGGCGGCTGTGAGGCCCCCAGTCACCAGCTGGCCACACATTGCTGGATAACGTGCTCTGGGGACTCGGTCTTGCACACCTTCCCCAGGGAAGCCACGATTTCAGCCCCAACAGGCTGACAGTTCCCCATTTTTATCTTTTGCTTCCTCTTCTGTGCACTTTGTCACCACCACTCTGCCCTTTGAAGAGCCTGCGAGACCGCACTGTCTGCACCCCTTCCTCCTCCTTGCTGCATTTTCCTATGTCAGTCTTTCCTCACGCTCAGCACTGCCGGTCATCACGCTGTTCCTCAGCCACTGAGTAATGGTCACACCAAGAATACTGAAAGAGACAGAGAAAAATCCTTTCTTTTTTGTCAAAAGAAAATGAAAGAAGAAAACCCAGAAGGGGAAGTCCACCCAGGCAGAACAGCCCGACCATAGCACCTCCCTGCTAAAATGCAGGGGTGAAGAGAAATGTCGCTTGGGACCTCCCTTACCCTGGGACCTGGCTGCCTTGCAGCACAAGAGGGATGTGGTGGGAAGCTGGGAGAGCCCAGTGCCATGGTGCCCACACGTCTCTGACCACGGCAGCAGGTGGCTTTCAGCTGGCGTGGCTTTCAGCTGGCGTGGCTGAAATGGCTTTGCTTAGCAGGTTTGGCAGGATGCTGGCTCCAAAGGGGGCAGACTATTCATGCTGGTCTCTGCTAGCTGCCAGCTGTCATGGCAGAACAGATGGCCTTGTCACTGGAGCTGTGTGCTGGGGGCTTAACAGCAGTGATGCTGAAAACAGGCAAGAACAGCCCCCAGACCTGATATACCCTGTGGACGTGACTTGTCCTACCCGTACGTTTTGCCTCCTATGCAAAGCTTGCTGGAGAATATGTATTCATTCCTCTTTGCCTTTGGAAGTGATCATCTGGCCACTTCTCCCTTTATTATCAGCCACTGGTGAGTGTGTGCCGGCAGCACAGACCAGTCCACATGTGTGTGGGCTCTCACTTCGCACCAAACTCTGCGAAAACACCACTTCCTCTCTGCTAATCACGTTACACCACATGAGCTGGAGCTCAGAACCCAGAATGACAGGACTTGAATGGCCAGCAACCTGGGGAGCCCTCACCTCACAGAAAGACCTTCATGAAGCATTTCCATCGCCTGAGAAGAGCATGGTGCTATATGGTGCCATTCTCAGAAGGTGATGTGCTGAGAAAACAATTTAGCAAGTCTTGATGATGAAGAGCAGATGCTGAGCAGAAACCTGTCTGTGCATACCTCATGTGACACAGTGAACAGGCTGCAGAAAGGACAATGTTTTCCTGAATTAGTTGGGCAGGATTATACTTAAAGCTTATTAGTTAATTCAGGGCAACACTGTTCGGTCCCCAGATAGAGCAGCAAGATGTCATTTCTTCTGCTCCCATAGCTGGGGGGGAGATGAGTTTGAAATGACTGTCTCTTCCAGGACAGAAATGGAAAGAAGCAGTGAAACAAGGAGGTGGAAGGTTCAAAGCAAGCCCAAGGAAGTGGTTCTGGCATAATGAAGCAGTGGAACTCCTCGCTGCAGGATGCCGAACATTTGCATGAGTTCAAAAAGCACCTGGGCCTATTCATGGAGGAAAAATCTATTAGGGGTTATTAGGGACACAGATCTCAGCGCTGGCTCAGGAAGTCCCCCAGGCACATTGCACGAGACAGGAAGAGTTGCCTGGGAAGCGCTGGCTTGCTTGCCCAGGTTCATGCTGTTTCCAAGGTGCCTGAAGCAGGTTAGCTGCACTTGCAGCCAGGTTATTGATCTGGCTGGACTTTTTCCACCTCTGTATTATAGTTTGAGTACAAACAGCCTCTGAGTGCTCCCAGAGCTGTTGGACTCACTGGGACATCTACTAAATGCATATATTTAGCATACAGTTTTACTGTTCCTGCTGTTCTACTGTTTACTGTCCCTACTGTTTGGTGGTTTTCCCCGATTTCTTCTGAGCCAGCACTGCTGGTGCTTGACACCACTCCTGGGGTTAAGCTGCCTGGTTTGGGGGCAGCTGCTCAGAGATTCAGCAGGTCAAAGATGGTCTCTGGCTGGCCAGAACATCAAGGAGTGTTTCCTATTCCGCTGGGGGTTTTCTTTTCCCTTTAATGAACTCGCTGGGCAAAGCAGAGTGCAGAAAGAGTGAGCCCCTGGGAGAGATTTTCAAGGGCAGAAACTCTTGCCAATCAGGCTGTGGCACTTGCCTATCTGTCTGTGTGCCGACTGCTGCACAAGTTGATTTCAGCCATGAGAGCATCTGTTTGGCAGCAGCCTGAAAGCTTGAGGTCTCTGCTGCTTCCCTGTGTCCCTGCTGGAGCTACCAAGGGCTTTGTCATGACTGCAAAGGCAGCAGGATCAGGCCTTTCCCAGATCAGGTATTTTTTTTGCAAGAGACCTCACGCTGGCACAGGAAATCCCTGAGGAGCAAATTGCAGAAGAGTTGTCCAGCCCAGTTTCACATTCCTTATGCATGCACAGATACTGCCAACAAATGTCTCCCATCCACCTGCCCCTCCAGAATAAGGTCCAGCTCTGAAGCTTAGTGGCGATGCTCAAGGCAAAGTCCACGAAGCCCTTCATGGGTACAACCATCTGACGCATTTTGGGTCTGAGTCAATGCCTGATGCACCAAGACAGGAGGTGAATCAGCCACAGGACTCTGCTGGGGGTGTCTAGGAAAACATCACGGCAGCTGTGATCACTTCTGACCCCCTGGGCCATCCACACTTGACCCTGTGGCTGCTTCATCTCTGTCAGGGGGCAGCAGGGCATGACAAGCCAGGGCCATGTGTCCCTGCAGGATTTGTGTGATCAGGCCGCAGCGGGAGCTGAGATCATCTGTGAGGCAGGGAAGGAAGATTAGCCAGAGGCACAAAGGAGCCCCACAGGGATTTCAGACTTTCTCCTTGTACCACAGCCTCCCGCAGATGCTGTGATGCTCAGGTCTCCAGAGGCCACGGCTGCTAGCGCAGGGACCATGAGATGGACTGTGGGAGAAGCAGTGATACACAACTGTTTGCTGTGCTGCGACAGTGCTCAAGGCAGAACCCAGACTGGGAGGTGATGGAGACGGAAGAAACCTGGCTTTAAACTTGAACCTGATCAGGAGTTTTGTCTCATCGCAAACATGCTGACCACTTCTCTGCCTCAGCAGCCCTTTCTGGGTTTGAGTCTTCCTTTGATTCTGTATATACAGTTGCCTTTATCTTGATCCCTGGCAGGCATCAGGCCACGCCAACCAAGTTAGACCCACACAGCTAAGGCTGCATTAGCCTAAATGTGGCCATTTTGGTTCAAACCACTCTGCTCAGCAACTTTACACTGAGCAGCAGCAGTATCAGGGACAGATATATGGAAACAGGGCAAGTGTATGCCATAAGGACTCCAGCCGCACCTCTAGCCTCTGAACATTTCTGGCTCAGCAATCTCCCTGTGTTCAGTAATCCCCAATGAGCTTTGCTTTCAGGAATTTATCTTTTTGGGTTTGAAACCCTGTAGACTGAGCACGCACAGGGTCCTGCAGCAAGGTGTTCCCCTGGTTAACACTGCGTGTGAGCTGGCGCTCCTTATGCTGGTTTGACCTTGGTAGCTGACACTTTTGGCTCCTGTGCCTTGACACCTGGGTGAACACGCAGCATCCCCATGCCTCATCACAGGGCACAGTCCTGCTGACAGAGCCCCCGAGGAGCCCCGCACCCGCCTGGCACGCTGCTTGAGGGACAAGAGCCCAGGTTCATCCCAGGAAATGTGGCAGGTTTCCATTCCCATGGTGCCTGCCATTTGGGCCTTGGGATTAGGAATGGGTGCAAGAGAGCTGCCTGAAGCCAGCTGCACCCGCTGTGCCTGTATAAGAAGAGGTGCCAGACACAAGTCATCTCTCCCTCAGTATAATTTGGAAGGGAGTCCCAGTTATAGCTGACACAGAGCAGCATGCATTTCCACCGCTGTTTCAAAACTCAAACAGGTACCACTGTTATATTCATAGAAATTAGTGGGAGATTTGTCATTCATAGCCTGATTGCATGAGTCTGACACTGTGTATAAATAGGTTATAGTCACACTTATATAACACTGCCTTATTTATGATCTTAAGCCCAAGGGAGAAATGTCTCTTCCCCAGCTCTTTCTTCCTAGCAAAAAACGTCATTCAAAGCTCAGCTTCAATCCTATCACTGAGGCCGGATGCTTATCCAAACACTGGCAAATTCGAGTGAGGCATTTCTCTTTCAACTTGCAAACAGCGATGTCCCCAAAGAAGGCAGCTGCTGGGATCTGCGTGCCTGTGATTAACCACTGCACTGGGGCTGTGCAGCTTTCAGGAGTGATCTCTGGCTTCACGACCTTGTGGGATCCAATGTTAAAGGCAAAGTGTCATGGGCTATGCTAAAGGTTAAAATGCCACATCTTTTACTGGCTTCAATCTGTTTCCAAAGCAGATCCCTTACACCAAGTCTGTCTTGCAGCAGATTGAGAGAAGGGGGTCAGCTTGCTTCACAGATTCACTTTTCTGACTCTGCTGCATCCCCAAACCCTACAGCCAAAGATACTACTCTAATGCCCACAGCACATGAAATTTTGGGATTAATGTGCTTGTTTTATCCCCCTCACTTACATGTCTGCTTTATAATCCATGGTTGTAATAACATGATCATAGACCATGGGTGTCCTGACACCTGGATGGGGGAAAGCTTCAGGGCTTTTGGAGAAGGCAGGAGACTTAAGGGGATGGGCAGAGGGTGCTGATGGGATCTGACAGCCGGCACAGCACTGCAGTTGTATCAAATACGACAAAATGTCAAGAACAGCTCATGCAGATTCTCATGTCAGGAAGCAGCTTGCCAGGGTGGCTTGTCCTTATCTGCTAAGGTTGTAGAGATGACCCTGCATCCAACCAGCCACCGCTCAAATGAAACATGCACTGGAAGATGCTCTGCCCAGGGGACAGCCCGACTGGCCCTGCACCTGCTGGGCCTCTGGTCTTGGTGATATTGAGGGGCAAGCCTGCCACGTCTGTGGGACCATTGGGCTCCTAAGTCCTTCAGAGCCAGAGCAACTCATAAGATCCACAGGCCCTTACCCACCATCCAGTCCTTGGGAATGTCACCAGCAGCTAACCACCAAACCCTGTGGTGTGTGTCTCCTCGCACTTCCCCCCCCAAGAAAGCCAGGTCAAAAGGAAACAGCATGGGGGCTTTCCACAGCAAGCAACACTGCAGCAGAAAATGGCTTGGGTCACTTTGCATCCTGCTCATTTGAGTGGGTCCTGCCCTAATCACATTTGCATGGGCACAAACAGGCTGCAGCTGTTGGGGGACTCGGAGCACCCTATTGCTGTTTGGAAGAAGGGTTGTTTTTTCCATCTCCTCATCTGGATCAGATGAGAGGGGCAGTAATTAGTCTGCTATCTAGTGATTTATAGCTGATTTCCCTGTGACAATAAACCTTCACTCTATCTGCTATGGCAGGGCAAAAGCAGCAGACTATTTGTCTTTCTAGAGATAAAATCTGTAGGGCAGTTCACTGGTGTGGGAGTATAAACTGTGGCCTGAGTACATAAAGCAGATGTGGCAAACTCCTGGCATTTCTAATGTGTTGTAAGAGGCTTTGGGGCTGATATTTGGGCCTTTGGGGTTTGAGGCAACAAAGACTGTGGCAGGGTTGGGCAAAATGGTCTAGTGTGAGGTGTCCCTGCCCATGGCAGGGGGTTGGAACTAGATGATCTTAAGGTCCTTTCCAACCCAAACCATTCTACGATTCTAAGTGCTGCAGCTACTTGCAGACTGCTGTGAAGGAGCAGGGATGAGAAAGGGAGGTGCTTCAGCCCAGCCTGGGTCAACCCCCCTTCTCTGGCTCCATCACCCCCTGCACCAAGCACAGTGCTGCTGAAAAGCCCTCAGAGCCGCTCTGCTGAAGGCGAGTTGTGGATGAGCTGCTCTGCTGACAGCCCACCAAGAGCTGCATTTTATCTGTATGCCTCGGAGGGCAGGGTGATGATTTGAGACATGCTTGCTGAAATGTGCTGTTGTGGCCCTCGGTTTAAAGTAATGTCTGGGACGATGTGAAGCTTAGCCATGAGAAGCCAGAGCAGGAGGGATGCAGGTGGGTCTGAACGGCTACCGGTGCTCAGGTACGTCCTTCACCCCCAGGATGTCCCAGGCTCAGCAAGGTGCTGCCTTGGAGCTCAGGTTGCTCACGTGCTTTTGCAGCTGAGGGGTTGGAAAGCGCTGGAAATGAACATTTTCCCCTCCTCCATCTCCTTAACCAACCTTGCATAATTTTCCCTTTAGCCTCCCTAGACAGGTTCGTTACAATTCCCCTCCATTAATATGCAAATATGCCCTAGAGGAAAAGAGAGCCTGGATTTATTAACATGAATCTGTTAACTCTGTCACTGCTGCACTGCCCTTTGCAGACAGGAGGATGCTTACCCCAGCCTGGAAGGCTGTGAGAAAGACACTATGAAAAGAGAACCATAATGTGCAGCGTGAGGACAGAGAGGAGCAATGACTGCGCAGCACCCCGGCAAGGCTGGGTTTTGTGGCTAAGCGCCGACTTGCAAGCTGTTAAGACCTTAATTTTGCCTTTCACTTCTGCCAAAGGCTTCCTGCACATGCCAGGGCAAATCACTCAACCCTTTGGCTAACCACTGGGAGCTGCTGGGGGAAGGTGCCAGCACCCTTACGCTGCACCCTCTGCCACATGCTGAGAGTGGCAGGGACACAGCCAGCTGACCAGGAGGGTGGGGGGGAATCAAGCCCTTGGGATAACTCCAGCATAGCAAACCCCTGGCCCGTGCCCCAGCCCAGGCGGCACAGAGGGAGGCACATCTGCCCTGTGGCTGAGACCTGCAGCATGATGCAGCACGCCAGGGCCCCACGTGTGAGCGCTGGGGCCGGGAGCTGGGGGAGCAGAGCTAGGGAAGCCTGGAGGAGCCCACAGGGATCTGAGCTGAGCTCAGCAGGTTGCCCACCCAGGGGCACTTGTGCTTCAGCATTTCTCTGGGCAGAATAAGCCTTCAGATAGCCAAACAAATGGGTATCTATTGGCTGGCCAATTTGCAGCCTGGCTCTAATTTGGTTTCCACTGCCACACTGAGATGAGGTGTAAACTCCTTTTTCTTAATTCAAGGTACATATTGACATTTAACCATGCAAATATGCGCCTCCTTTGACAATTCATTTCCCTCCAGCTTCCTTCAACAATTGCCTTTTCTGGCCGGGGCCCTATAAAAGATGATTCTTTGACTCTGTTGCAAAGGAAATGAACGTCTCTTGCTCTCTCTCTCTTTTCTTTTGGTTGTTTGTTTTCCAACATGATGTATTTCGGTTTATGCTATGCAGATGCCGTTTGACAGGAATATTAGCTTTCATGCTTCTCCAGGTTTGCAAAGTCAGAACATGAAGCCATATGGGCTTCTCCCTTCCCCATCCCTCCCCCTTTCCCCAGCCCTTTCCACACCCCTTGCCCTTCCACCCCAGGAACCGTGTTGCTTCTTTTGCTTTGAAGCTTCTGCATGGCTTTTGGTTGTCCCATCATAACAGCCAAAGTTAACTAGGTTTCCTTCTGAGCTAACTGCAGTGAGGGAAACCCCCTTTTGTCTCCACTGGTGGATCCTGGTTGGGTGGCATTGACCTGGTCAGGTTTGGGCACTTCTCACCTTCATTTTCTCCACTGCCAGCTGTCTGTGATCCACCATCCTCCTGCACCATGCCAATGTTGCCTTCTTCTCCCACCTCAGACCAGTTTGGACCAGTCACATGCTGGACCAAGAAGGGAAAAATGAGGATGTCAGGCCCTGCCTCCAAGGATATATGCTCTGTGCCCTTGGTCATCCAATTTTAGAGTAAAGGCTGGAGAGAATTGCGCAGTGGCATTGAAGCGAGCGGGATAGATCATCACATGGTAGTGGCCAACAACTCCTGCCCAAGAGGAGCAAAGCAGCAGGATGTTTTGGCATCAGCTCTTGAGTAAAGCTCCCTGAGACATTTTTGATGGTTCAGCTTGAGTTCCAGTCGTGTCAGGAGAGCACAATTTTCAATTACTTAGAAATCAGATTCTCCATTTGAGGTTTTTTGTCTCTGGCAGTGTTCTCTAAAGGAAGAAAGCGTCTCCCTGGCATGTCGCTGGCCAGCCAGAGTCTACTTTACTTCACAGAAACAGGTTTCCTCTCTCCTTGTGCCTGCTGCAGGTTGGAAGGAGATAAAATCAGCCTTCCACCCCTGCTGCAACAGGCAGCAGGCTCAAATGAATTCCTGGAGGCGGTCGCATTACACAAATGGCAGCTACGTTTGCCCCATAGCTCAGCTTGGCTGGCAAAAGGCTGGCACAGCACACAAAGGCCAGGGGTGCAAAGATCAGGCTGATGCAGATGGAGGCGAGAATCCAGCCGTGGTCAGAGAGCAGAGTGTGAGGGAGAGGCAGCAGTGGGACGCAGCAGCAGAACATGCGTGGCAGGCTGTATTCCTCCCATGCAGGCACACACGGCAAGGTGCCCAAATACACAGCTATGGGCATGCAGGGGAAGGGAAGTCATGATGCCTGTCCAAAATGCTGCTCTCTGTGGAAAGTAGTGACCGGGGCAGATGGGCTTAGATAACCACTGGGCCCTTCACCTGACTCCCACTATGGCCAGGTCTACATCTGGGCACTGTCAGGTCTCTGGAGCAGACACACCTGGCATCTGTTTTCAAGAAATGCCCTGGGCATGGTTGCTGGCACTGGGGCTCGTGCCATCGCTTTAGTTTGAAAGCAGCCTAAAGGGGAGTTCTGGGTGAAGTGACTTGGTGTTAGGTGGTGGTTATGGGGAGACCCTTCAGGTCTGTCAATTTTCCCCGCTGACTTTTAACCGAAACTAGTTAAAAGTCAGAAGGTTAATAGTCAAATTCCGCATTGGAATCAAATTGAAGAGCCTTCCACGGGGCTTCTCCCCAGGCAGGGTGCTGTGGTGTTTTTAACCCTCTGCATCTAACAAGCTGTTCTTTCCTTACAGAGACAACATGGCAATGGCAGGTACTTGGGGTATAGAGTGGGCTGCAGAGCTTCCTGCGGGCCCTGCTTGGTGCTGGCCAGGCAAAAAAACTGGACAGTAGCGATGGCACAAAGCAGGAGAAGCAAGCGTGTGCAGGGTGTATCCCGGCTATGTGTGTGTCCTATAGAGTGCGTGTGTACCCGCGGGTGCCCTTCAGCCTGTGCATACATGTGCGAGCCCAGCGGGGTATCGGGGTGTCCCGCCGGGGCCACGCCGGGCACGATCAGGGCGCCTGAGGGCTGCACAAAGGCGC